>NW_028280870.1:2520000-2597500 GCF_059751285.1 Brachycentrus maculatus | reverse complement strand
TCGTGCCTATAGTATGTTAATATATGATACGTATCCTCAATCACACAGATTATTTATTGTATTTTAAAAAAAAATGGAATAAAAAATATGTATAAATCCAATATACATCTACTATTCCACTTTTTCTGTTTTCCTCTGTTTTTCTTTTCCCATGTCTTAATAGTGCCCTTTACTCTGATCTCCTTCACTTACGTCATCTGAATGTTTTAAATCATATCTGGACTGCGAAATATTAAATGATTTTTTCTCTCAATACATCGAACATTTGAATCCTTAATGCCCAAATACGAAAATATTCTTTACCGTACCGCAGCGTAAGCGCGCTTGTGCACTACACGGAATTTGACCGTCCAGAAGTCCAGTTTTTTTTAAAGCGACTACGATAGTTTAGCGGAATCACGTGATAACAGTTTAGTTGAACGCACCGATTCGGAGAAAGACGGACAAGTGTACAAGCCAATCATCCGATTTTCATGCTAAACGGACTGCCGGACAGTAAACTTCCGTGTAGTCCACAAGCGATCTGTGCGTATTGTTTTATTTCAATTCCTGACTGCATACTGAATCTCTATCGAATAAATATTCGTGTCTGAACTATTGTTTCATCTTCCTTATAATCTTATAGACTTATATGTATATTAATCGAAGATTACGACAAAAACCCTCTACACGTACCTAATGCATAGATACAAATATTTGATAACTAGTCGATTTTAGCCACCAAAAGTAAAAAATGACCATCAAGTTCCGGAAGTTCGTACCATGTGTCCGATAATTTTCAGCTGGACAATCAGATTCCCGCCATTGTGTTGTGTTGTGTCGCCGTCCGGTGTCATGGCCGCCAGAAGTGTGACCAATCGCAGACCGTTTAAGCCGTCTTGCCGCCAAAAAGATTCGTGACAAATGCGCGCGCATCAATTGTCTATGACTTTTCATTGTCGGGGCTCGAAGAGAAACATACAGAGCACAGTATTCGCTTTGTGCTGGTGAATGGCTGGCTATTTTACAACAGTAAATATTGTGGCAAATATGACACGGTTGATTACTTGAAAGAAGTAAGCCGACAAATGCGGTAGTGAATTTAAATGTACAAGTAGGTAGGTACATAGTAAAAAAAAATCATGGTAATTTCTTATAGTCGTGTTATCAAGATACGTTACATTCAACTACGTAACCTATTCTACATCATATACATGTTCATGTGCGATTTTGTGACGGTATCTATGTTTGATTTCAGTAAGTTTTTATTTTATTATCGAAATGCGTTCCCTTAGAAGAATGTGCTACAAAACGATGTATGATAGATGTTCGAAAGTGAAATAAGGAAGGAATAGTGAAATAAGGAAGGAATGCAAAGCTAAGACAAGCAATATTGATAAAATTAAGAAAGGTGTGTTGAGATGGTTTGGACGTGTAGAACGAATGAGTGAGGAAAGAACGGTAAAACAAATTTATAATGCAAATGTAATTGGAAAAAGGAGCAGAGGAAGACCGAGAAAAACTTGGCACGATCAGATATGCCAAATACTTGAAAGCAGTCAGGTTAGGAGTCGAAACAATCGGCGGGTATGTATGAGGAGATGCATGAACGTGGAAGAGGCGAAGAATGCTTGCAAAGACAGAGTGGTGTGGCGTTCTATTCTCCCTGCCTACCCCTGCGGGGAAGCGGCGTGATGGTGTTAGTAAAAGTAATTAATGAAAATAATTTATTTTATTTTATTTATCACAGGCCCTTTTAAAGTACACGGATTTGGACAAACCAAATTATATTTTCATTTTTATGTTTAGAATTGACAAGTAATTTAAAAATATATATTTTATTAATTTAAACGTTTGAAGTTCTGAATTCCGAAATATCTTACTTAGAAATTTACTTACCATACATTGAACTCAATCATATCATGATCAAGTATTTAAAATGCTTGAAAGTAGTTAGGTCAGAAGTCGGAATAACCGAAAGGTATTTATGAGGAAGTTATTGAACGTAGAAGAGACGAAGATTGTTTGCAAAGACAGATTGGTGTGGCGTTCTGTTCTCGTGATGGGTGATCGAATCCAAAAACAGAATTGTATAACGACTTATTTAAAAGGATTCCTAAAAGAACGCCTGAAAACTTGAAAATGGTATAAAATTCGTGTCATAATTTCCATCTCTGACAGCATATTGTTTTGGCCCCTGAAAAATCCTGAAATCTACAAACAATAACTCCTGATCATCTGAAACATATTTTTTTAAAGATAAATTTCTATATTTTTTGTAAAAACATATTTTCCTGTATTTTTTTTTCATTAAAAATTTAAGAAAGGTGTGTTGATGAAGTTCGGGCATGTGAACCGAATGAGTGAAGGAAGACAAGTAAAACAAATGAGGCAAATGAGGCAGATGCAGAGGAAGATCGAGGAAAATTTGGCATGATCAAGCATTTCAAATACTTGAAAGTGGTCACATCAGGAGTCGGAATAATCGGCGAGTATGTGTGAGGAGATGAAGAGATGCATGAATGTAAAAGAAGCAAAGATTGTTTGCAAAGGCAGAGTAAAGTGGCGTTCTATTCTCTCTGCCAACCCCTGCGGGGAAGCAGCGTAACGGTTAGTTAGTAAGATATGATTAATTACGTTATCCTCAATAAACTGCGAGCTAAAGAGTGAAAGAATGCAACGTAAGAGATAATCAGTTCGATTCTTAATTCCAGCAAACAGATAACCATCTACGGCAAAGGCCCATTTTCGCAGCTCTAAAAACTAATTGTTTTTTTATGTTCTTAAATAACCATATTGGTAAGAGTGCGATTTCACCGGTGATGATGAAAGGCATACAAGAATTTAAACTAATAACTCTTAATGTGGCTCGTAATGATCGCCACGTCCAGCCAGTGTGAGGCCGGCGCGCGGCGTAGTGAGCCAAAGATCGTATCGATCCCAAGGTGGACGTGTTCTTTGATCATCGATCTATAGATGCTCTTTAGAAATATCGATAGTATTTCTTATTTTATTAACCGAAGAAAACCTGACTTTTAAAGTAGATTGCAAAATAAAAACTAATTATAGAACTTCGTTTATCGGCTTTTTGCACTTTCGCAAAAAATTCCCGTGTGTTAGTGTATCGGAAACAATACAATCTTCTAAAGAAATACATTCATTAAAATACGATAGGTTTACTTTAATATTTTAATAACTATGTGTGATGCATCGGAAGCAATACAATCTTCTTAAAAAATATATTCATTAAAATACGATAGGTTTACTTCAATGTTTTAATAACTATGTGTGATGCATCGGAAACAATACGATCTTCTTAAGACATCTATAGACTTTTTAACGATATTTGTAAAATACGATAGGTTAGATGAATAATTTAATGACGATGTGTGAATGTATTGGAAGCAATACAATCTTCTAAAGAAATATATAAATTAAAATACGATAGGTTTACTGAATAATGACGATACGTGAGTGTATTGAAAACAATACAATCTTCTGAAGAAATATATGAATGAAAATATGATAGGTTTACATTAATGTTTTAATAACTATGTGTGATACATCGGAAACAATACGATCTTCTTAAGAAATATATAGATTTTTTAACGATATATGTCAAATACGATAGGTTTAGTGAATAATTTAATGACGATGTGTGAGTGTATTGGAAACAATACAATCTTATGAAGAAATATATGAATTGAAATAAGATAGGTTTACTTCAATGTTTTATTAACTACATATGTTTGTTGCATCGGAAGCAATACAAACTTCTAAAGAACTATATTGATATTTTAAAGATGGATGAAAAAAATATAGGTTTACTATTTTTTTATAATTTTGTTTGTGTTTAATGTATAAAATGTCACTACAAAACAAGAAAAAAACAACAACAACAAAAAGTCCCTCTCCAAACACAAGAGCTCAGTCTCTTTTTTGGAGAGGCTCAGCGCAACTAAAATTGTAAGATTGTATTCAGTAGAAATGTATAGAAATTGTGTTAAAAAAAACTATAAAAACTACAATATATTTTTTTTTTTAAAACTAGTTTATTAAACTTTTTAAGTTATACATAAAATACGACAAAACTTCAAATATTTTAATAACTATGTATGAGTTTATCGGAAGCAATACAATCTTCTTAAGAAATGTTTTAATTTTTTTTAAAGATATGCATGTATGTTAAAAAAAACTATTTTCTTATTAACAACTTCTTTATTCATCGTGGGATATCAATAAAAATCAGAATAAAGTCATTAAAAATGGTAAGTTATTAGTGATATCTCCCCCCTTTGATATTTACTGAAACATACCATATATCTATTACAAAACTACAAAGCTTAACTAACAACGCCTACGGACATTATTTGTTGAAATAAGTGGTCGAGTGATTTTCACATTTTAGTATAATTATGCAGAAAATCATAAATTTGTCATAATAATAGTATTTAATGCGCAATTATTTGTACATGCTAATTAGCAGCGAACACCAGGGCAGCATAAATAATGCAGTGTCTGGGATCTTCACTGGCAACGGGCAGCGCGTTTAGACCGAAACCGGAAGGAAAACAAAATTTGCATGTTTGTTTTCAAGGCCCATCTTGATTGCGTTAATTATTTTTAACGAGGAATTTAATTTATAATAATTATCTTCAGCGACGCCATAACACAACATACAACACTCATGCTTGCATACTTCGGATTACCAGCGAAATGATCGATGGCTAAAAACTCTCGGACATTTTACTCTATTCGTTAATTCTTGTAAACTACTACTGTGACGAGTTGAAATTTGATACCATTTGTTTGCACATTTAACCCTATGCCCGATAAAAACAATAATTTTGAATAACTTAAATAGCACCATTTTCGTAATAAATTACCTCAAGGGCGCTTCATTGTGATTGAATTGGAGAAAAGTAGAAATTCAAATTATTTAGCAAAAATCGTTTTCAGTTTTTTTTAAATATCATCTCACTATTGTTTCTAAATACTGGTGGAAGAGCATTCCACGCCCTCGGCCCCGCAACAGCAACGGCACTCTCACCAAATTTATGGTAATATTACTTCTCCCATAGCAGTTGTTGTAGCGGATCGAAGCGTGAGACCAATTCCAACCAACCAATTCATCTGATATACACAGCTCTTTTACATAGATATTCTGGACCCATACTATGTACATATTGATGTAAACATACATGGGTAGACGATGTTATATTATTGTATTGTTTGTGTCGAGTTTGAGTTGTGGTCCCGTGGTTAGTGTCGCGGACTTTTGAGTCAGAGTTTCACGGTTTGAATCCACTCTACCACAATTTGATACCTATTTTTAATAATGAGTTGCTTAGGCTCACAGAAATATTATGAAATTGAAGTATTTTTGTAATAAAAACGCAAATATTTCTTTTTTTAATGTTATTTTTATATTACTATATTATTGTTAGTATTTATTCGTAAAATAGTGTTGTTGTATAAGTCGAATAATATTTTTAAGAACAAAACAATTTTAAAACATATTAAAGATCTTTTTTGTTATTTTTTTAACCTGTTATGAATTTGTGGGTACCGTGTATAAGTAAATACGAAACAATGATTTTACAGTGCTATAAAATGCGAAGCATTTACATGGTTATTACTAAAGTATAGTTAAACACCAAAAACTTGGTAGCTGGGACTGCGGACTGAATGTTGGATACGCCCTTTACGCTAACAAGATTTTTTCACAATGAACGTGATGCATGCATTAACCGCTACTTTTAAGGCTGGTTTATTATGTTAAATAAAATGGTTTATTTTAATGAAATTATAAGGATGTAACAATAACATCATTCTCAAAAAATATTGTTTTAAAAAACAAGCTTCACTGAAAAATGATGTTCGAATTTTAAAATTCATTCACTGTTTGTACCTAACACTTGTCGCTCACTCCTTTCAACAACGTCATATACCAAAAAAACTTGATTTTCCAGGAGATCCAAAAATATAATGAAATGTATTAAAAACGAATATCAGGCCCCTTATTAAAGATTTTACTGTGCAACAGATCTTTTTAGGTAAAATCAGAATGTTTTGAAAACCCGAAGTATATTTTTAATCAGTTTTTTTTTTCATTTAAAAATATTTAGTTTATTTAAAAAAAGAATTGAACAATTCCTTTTCTTCGAAATGCAAAAACAACACTTTTTGCCCTGTAGCGAGTAAATATTAAGTTAAAAATATGCCACTTTTGCTGGGATATAGTACATTTTCTGGGCATTCCGGAAACATGCACAACGGAAATTTGACGATTTTTGATATATGACGTTGTTGAAAGGAGTCTGTATGAATTTTAAAAGGAAAAATGTGTAGAATTCAAAAAAATATTCAATTGCACATTTTTTTTTAAATTTGCACTCCTGTGTCGAATACCTTAAGCCTCCGCAGCGCAGTGGTTAGGTAAAGTTAGGGAATTTGGAAAATGTATTTTCTGTACATGAAGTCAAAATAAATAAAAACCACACTGCAATTTTTTTTTGAAACTAGATGATCAATCTCATAACATGAGTTCACAACACACATCTAGTTGGTTTAAGAAAACTTTTTTTTTCATGGACCCTTTTTTTAATTTTTTCATTAAAAATGTGTATCTAAATGACTCCTAAGGCACCTTTGCACTACATGGAATTTACCGTCCGGCAGTCCGATTTTGAAAAATAAAAGCGACAACGACAGTTTAGCGTGATCGAATTTACGCGCAACGCACCGATCCGAAGAAAGTTTGGCAAAAGCACAGGCCAATCCAAGCCAATCATCGGTTTATCACGCTAACTGAAGTGCCGGACGGTAAAATTCCGTGTAGTGTACAAACACCCTAAGTGGAGAAAACCCAGATTTGTACCAATATGTTTACTGAAGTTTTCATACAAGGTTTTCAATATTACTTTACGTCATAAATACTACTTGGACCATATTTTTTTAAATAAAAAAAAATACAAAATAACGTATAATTTGATGTGTAAAACTTGTATCTATCTACCTATTACAGTATTGTCCCCTTTCCTTGTTTAATAACCGCATGTTTTGAATTTCTCTTTCCGGCTTTGCATGCCGCATTAGAATCCGCTCATGTCCTTAACAAAACGGAAATAAATACGCCATTTCCACATACAAACTTACTTCCGTTTCCGGCTTCCGAGGGGATGGTTCCCCATCATATTGATTGTATTATTACATACTTTGTCTTGTCTTGCTACCCTGGGGCGGAGCTCGCTAGGCCCGGCCCATCGTCGTGAAATACAGGGGTAAGTTGTAGCAATTAATTAAATTATAGACCTGTACCCCTTGCTATGTGACAGCGGAAAGGGGAGTATTATAATAAGAGGGATGATTTCAGGAACTTCGGTTACTAGACTTTACACAAAAATATTATTTTTCCCTTTTTTGCTTTTAAAATAAATAATAATATATGTTCAATTAGACATCTCAACATAGATGAAGAAGCTTATGGATGTCTGGGTGTTTACTTCTTCTATTTTAACCCTTATCCTCACCCGATGGTGCATAGGGCACTCTGTCATATAAACGCAATGTTACCTAGATCGTTTACACATGAAGGAAAGAGGAAAGGTGATCAGCCCTCCGCTTCAGGTACCAGTCCAGAGTAATATTGCATAAATATTAGAGTGAAAAAATCACTTATATTTATTTGACCCCCTCCCCTGGGAATCGAACCATTAATTACACAATGGAGGCGGAGAAACTTAAGTAGACTTTAGACACTAATATTATTTACAACATTTTGAGTCTGTCCAAATACTGGTACGCAAATCTGGATTATCTCCATTTAGGAGTTATTGTTTACTTTTTTTGAGATCTTGTCTTGTCTTGACGGCTGACGACCGTCATAGGCTGGTTTAAGTGATCACTTTATACACGTGTAACATTCACCAATTCTACCCATTATTGACAACCACACTACTCAAATTCTTGGAAGTTCTATTTATAAGAACCAATTTAGAAACCTTGTTCTTGAATCACTAGAACTTCACTAGAGACATCTATTGGTGAGATGTAAAATGTTGTAAATAAATTATCTTTTTTTTGTTACTCAAAGACATAGATACCTTTATAACAAATAATAATATTCGTACATTTTGACATCTCAATATAAGATGAAGAAAATTATGGAAGTATGGGTATTTACAGGGCTTTCGACCTGTTATAGGCTGATTTAGTAATGGAATAGCGTTTTAAAAAATATGCAATCCAACATGGGTACTAGCGGCTTGAATAAAATTTTAATAAAGCCATTGTTTTCCCTATTATTGCTTAGGATCTGTCATAGGCAATTAAAATATCACCTACAAATTGTAAAAATGGAGAATGAACAAAGTAAAAGGATGTTATAAAAATAATGATCCGCCTCGTTGCGTAATGGTCAGCACGATTGGCTACTGGTCTGGGGCTCCCGGGTTCGGTTCCCATGTGGGGGGGGGGGGTCAAATAAATATAAGTGATATTTGCACTCGATATTTATTTAATATATTACCCTGGACTGGTACCTGAAGCGGAAGACTGATCACCTTTCCTTCATGTGTTAACGATCAAAATTCCACTGCGTTTATTAGGGTGCGGATAAGGGTTGGAATGAATGTCGTATTTCACTAAGAAAATTCAAGATAAAAACGATCAAGATAACAATGCGTTTATATGATGCAGTGCCCTATGCACCATTGGGTGCGGATAAGGTTTTTTTTAATGCACTGTACACCAGAGCCATCGCTGTTTTCAGGGCCTTTCTTTCGTCCTTTATATTTTTATAATATTATTATTAATATTATGCATACAAGTATTTGATTGTTGGCCATTCTGAAAAATGGTCTATGGGACTATTATATTATCAATGGCTGCGGGTACAGGTTTCAATGGGGCGAGGTATAAGAGGGCAGTCTTCACCCTATAATAAAATTAGAATTCATAATTGTATCGATAACCTTACCGGTATGCGGTAGGATCTAAGATCATTGCATAATTACAAGTTTTAAGAATTAGTACAATATGGACGTTCAATAATGGGCAGAATGGTGAACGTTACACAAGTGTATAAAGTGATCGGTTAAGCCAGACAAATGCCAGGTCGTAAGTCCTGCGAAGCTCAGATCTTCCATGTACATGTTTCATATCAAGTTGAGACACTTTTTAAAATTCTGGGTCTCACGCTTTCAGTTATTTTACATTTTTGACATCTCAATATAGATGAACATGCCAAATAAATTCAAGAAAGATTTATTTTCAATTGGTCTGGGTGTTTGTGATGTATTCTTCACATTTACTTTCCCTATCCTTACTATCCTACTTGCAGACAAACTTCTGAAAACAGAGGTTTTGCTCGTTATTCCTTAAAAATAAACTTTAAAAAAATAAAATAAATGTAAATACTTTCATATTCTTCTTCATCTTATATTGAAATGTCAAAAATATCACCAAACCTCAAACATTAATACTACTAATAGCAGAATGAAATCAACATCAACAGTGCCAGAACAGTTAAAGTACGGACAGTTTTCAGACATATTCTAATTTGGTGAATTAGACTACCATCTTAAAGGAATTCATTCCAGGACCCAGGATCAACCGCAATAATAAAGAACGGTTTTTAAATCTCCCGTCGGTTTCCTTTTCAAAGGATTCAGACATCATAAATAAAGCAGGTCCATTGTCCAGTTTATTGTTTATCCTTTTAGTATTTTAGGGCATCCATTCTCTGAACACATGTTCCTCTCGGCAGAGGTGTCTAATTAACACTTGAACTAATTTGTTTTCGTTTTTTATCCGCGTTTTATAACTCGGGAAGAATTCCCTCCGTTAGACCTTAATAGCTTTCGTTTTGGGCTTGACTAGGAGCTATAAAACAATAATGACTCTACCTGAACCATTTATAACAGATAAATATTTTTAAAAAAAGTATCTAGAAAAAAGAAATGTGTAGAAAATCGATATAAAACTATTCAATATGAAAACATTAGAAAAGTTGTACTAGGATTTAAAAGCATTTAGAGGCATTAGCAATGTGTCTACATCGTAGAATGCCATGCATTCGATGGACCTATGTTATATGTGGAGGTCCTCACCGAAACGTTACATTCTAGCTTGTAAAATTGTTACGTTTTGGCACGATTAAATTATTTTATATTGATTTTTTAACTAGAGTTTTACTTGGTAAAAATTAAAACTTTTATTAAAAATGGATAGATTTTACCGACTTTACCATAAAGTGACTGCCGAATCAATTGATGAGATTTTAAATTGGTTTAACAAGGGATTGGTCACGTTTTGTCGCAACTTAAATTAAGATTTTGATAGAATACAGTAAACAGAACAAACTTGCATTTAGAGGATTTTTTGTGCAATATTTGAAATGCGAGTTTTTGGGGAGGATCTCCACATATGGTCAGCAACGCAAATGTGCACCAATGAACAAGAGTAAGGAGACTGTGGCTGACTGATATCATGGTCCGGAAAGTGTTCTATCTGGGGCATGTGCTAAAAGGAGAGAAGTACGAGCTATTGCACCCAATCATGAAAGGCAAAATAAAGGGTCGACGAGGTGTGGGCAGAAACCAGATCTCCTGGCTCTGAAATATACGAAATCGGATGGGCATCAGGACCTTCGATGCGCTGGTTAGAGCTACCCAAGATAAGAATAATTATTCTCAAGTGATAGTCGACGTCAGGGGGACTTGACATAACATACAGGAGAAAAACGAAAACTAGGGACAATTGAAAAGACTAATAAAAGTTTTTAAAGGTAGACTGGACATATGGAGCGAATGAAAAACGAGAGAATAACTAAGAGAGTATATTTGGCAAATGTGAACAGAAGAAAAATATAAATATTTAGGTGTTGATGGAAGATGATGAAGATTGCGATGATACTGTGATGGAAAAAGAAGACGAGAGTACAGAAGAATCATATAGTACTCATATCAGAAATGAAGAATATGGTGATTATTATGAAGAAGAAAATAAATAAACAGACATCGAAGATGAATAATGTGTAACAGATGCTTCTATCTTCTGATATACAATAGAAGGTAAAAAATCATCAAAAATCAATTATGAATGCAATGAGACATGTCAATGTTGATGACAATAAAAGGGACGGTGATGATAATGTTTGTACAGAAGAAGAAATAATGTATGGAGAAGAAACGAAGAGTACTCGAATACCTGCTTACACTATACATACTGTGATGGTATAGTATGCACGTACGAGTATGTAGGAAGATAGTTAGATGTTGGATTATCCATCATCTATATTTGAGAGATATATTATCTGCGTAGTCCCCGCCCCTCCCCGCTCCCCGCTCCCCGCCGCCCCCCGCGCCCCCCGCTCCACAAAGCGGTGCCGCTTCGCACCTTTCTTGTGTTCCTAAATGCTTATTATTACACTTTTATAATAGATTAGGCCCCGAGCGATTTAGCGCTGTGATCGCCGTGTTGGAAACTAAATTCACAAATGTTTTGGATTGCCTGCTGACAATTCATGGAGAAACTTCGATTTATCGAAATATACAAATAATAAAAATAAATAATAATAATAATAACAAAAATATCAAAAACAGGCCACGAGGTCTACACCAAGCAGGAGAAGAAGAACTATTGTTGCACGGAAAGGTGCAGTGTGTGTGTTGTGTCTATGTGTGTGAATAAATTTCTATTGTTAACTACATTCCCTAACATGAGTTAAACAAATGTATGAACATTTGTTTAACTATCCTTTATTCATTCATTCGATTCACGTGTCTTGCATTCTTTCGTTATATCACCATTCGAACATCTATCATTATCGTTTTGGCGCACATTCGTCTGAGATATCGCTTTTCGACTGCATTCAGACTACTTTCATCTTATTTATGCCAACTCCATCCTTCACATCCCCACATTTAGGGCTGAACTTCCAGTTTTAAATTTATTTATTAATCTTTACTTTCTATGGAATATTTCTAAATTTAAAGCTCAAAACTGGTGGTGTCAAAAGTAAACGTAGTCAAAGAGCATATATGACTAGATGTATGTATGTGAAGGAAGCTAAAAGTGTATGTCAGGACAGAAGGGTGTGGCGATCCATCCTCTCTGCCTACCCCAGCAGAGAAACATTGTGATGGTATTAGTAGTAGTAGTAGTAACAAACATTTAAATTTTGGGTTAGGGATATTGGTGCTTATTTTGAACTGGTTGTTAAAATACCGACAGACCTCTACACCGGCCTTCACTCTCGGGTCCGGTTCTGTGTTGTCTGTCGGGTCTGTTTGGGTGATTTTTTGCTCCATACACTTTTAAAAGAAAACACGAGCCGCCTAATTTAATATGTTTGGAAATGATTAGATTGTTATTTTGTATCACGAGCAGTTACCTACTCCATAACTTTTAATCATTACTCGGCCTGGAACAAAAAAGCACAACCCATACATTAAATATTAGAAGGCCTTTGTGGAATAATTGAATATTCATATCAGAATTAGTTTATTGCACCCTGCCTTGCCCGCTTTGGGGACCATCAATATACTCGTATGGTGCGCGTAATACTTCTACTTCATATTCTTCATCATCATTGTTTGATTTTTCTTATTCTTATATTTCTTACTTCTTTTCGACTTCTACTTTCTTCTTCGTCTTCTTCGTCTTTTCGTCTTCTTTGTCTCTTCTTCTTCTACTTTTTCTCCTTCTCTTTCTCCTACTTCTAATTCTCATCCTCCTCCTTCTTATCATTTTTCTTCTTCTTCTCCTTCTACATCTTATTTCCCTTCTTCCTGTCCTTCTTCCACTTCTTCCCCTCCTCCTTCTTCTTCTTATTTTTCACTTCTTCTACTTCTTCTTCTTCCCTTCCTTCTTCTTCTACTTCTTTATTTCCTCCTCCTCCTTCCACTTCTAATTTTTAAGAAAGACTTTCCTTCTTTATTAGAAAGGACTTCTTCTACTTCTTCTTCTTCTTCTCTTCCTTCTTCTTCTACTTCTTTTTCATCTACTTCTTTTTTATTTCCTCCTCCTCCTTCCTCTTCTAATTTTCAAGAAAGACTTCCTTCTTTACTAGAAAGGAAATGGAGGTAGAAAAGTAGGCTTAGATGAAAAATGAAATAGGAATACCAACTAAGGAATTCAATTGCATACCCGTTCTCGTACAAGCTCTCGCCAATGTGTACAAGTGCTTTGGAGTCGAGACTAAAGAAGCGGAAAAACATTAAAATGAATGATGAGAAAATAAATATAATTAAATCAAAGCGCATTCCAGGATAAATCTGGTAACAACCTAGCTGATTAAAAAATCGGTGCACCAAAATTTGTGGTCAACCGAGCTACGTGGTGGCTCTGACTGAAATAAAGCAATTTCCCACGGAGATTCGTTTTATTTATTTTACAATCCTGTAATTCGTGTCATTAATTTAATGTCGCCGCCATCATTACAGCATAAAACCGCCGCTTAGATAATGACACCAAAATACAAAATAGTTACGATCTTTTCTATGAAGATTTTCCGGTTGGCTGCACTAGCCACCCCAGGATCTCGACTCGACTCTTGCATTTGGAATTTTTCAACTGTTATATATGCTGTGCTTATACGATGGCTCCGTTGTCTGCTGTGCTGGTCGGGATTGTGGAGGCTTCTGCCTACCAGTCACCGTCGAGTTGGCACTCAGATCTAGCTGACTAACGAAACTAATTATATATTCAATTGGGGAGCTTCTAAAACCTAAGAGATGGCTTCCAAATGTGTTTTATTTCGATTGTCATTGCAAGCTATGAAAATCCATAGTTATTTTTTTCAATATTTTCACTACTCTGTTCCTGAATTTTTGCTTTGGAAGTGTGGGTGTAACAAGAAGCCTAGAGCTTTTGTATCAGATTACTGTTTAAGCTGTAAAGATGTACTTTTTTAAAGCTTTTTACGTAATATGGTATAGAAACTTGGATGAAAGCTAGAGAACATGATACATGCATTCGAGAAGGTAGTACTAGAGAAGGATGATGAGAAGATCCTTGTACTGAATAAATATAAAATAACTGAAAAAGCTGAACTTCAAAAAGAGATTTCCTGCTATCTGCCTGAAACCTCGCTGCCTTATTTTGCATCACCTACAGCTACTCGAGATTGGTTCATACGCTTAGTGATGGGCTATCAAATTAAATAACGATTTTTTTAAAGTAAGTTCGTTACATCTAAATACAACGGTGAATATCAATGGTTTATTTGATTTAAAATATAAAGTCTTCATCTGTGAATCATTAATTTATGGTACATTATTTATAGATTTCACATTAACTTTGTGGGATAACATGATGATTTAAATATAAAAATAAGTCTACTTGATAAGTTTATTAATCTAAACATGACTTTATTTTCGACAACTACGAGTGTTCTCTTCAACAGGTTACAATAAAAACTGAAGTAATGAGAAAATACAAACTTTAAATAATTTGTAGTTGTCGAAACTAGTCACGTTTATAGTGATAAATAAAAATTGGTATTATACAAGTGGGTTTTTATTTATAATCAAATAATGTTTTGCCACAAAGTAAATACTAAATAAATAAATAATGTAATTGTGAGCCTGTAATTCACCATATTTTGAGTATGTTGTAATTTTTATTTTCAATGACAGAAAATGTTATGCTGACGCGTGATGTTAACTCAAAAGCAGTTTGGTCCTGGGAAGCCACAACCGCAGTAAGTACCAACATTAAACGGAATAATAAATATTAATATAATATAGCATATAAACCAACACGAGGGAAAGCATAAACTGTGGTCTCTTCCACAAAATCCCACGGGTCGGACATTAAAAACTTGCGGTACTGAAATCGCATAAAATCCGAACATAAATGTATAATATTTCGGTTTTTAAAAATTGTCATACACGCAAGAACTGAAATTTAGATGAAATAACCAGTTATGGCTTCTTTAAAAGATGTCGTTACATAATTCGGTTTTAGGATCTGATCGCTTTAAGCTTATAACTGCAATTGGTGCATAAATTTAGTTGCATATTGGCGTATTTCTAACTCCTAAAGCATTTGACGATTCATCATCAAATATATTTTCACTAATTTCGAAAAATTTGCTATTTAATTAGTTGTGATGACTGTTAACAGGGCAGTGTTAATAATAGGAAATGCTTACATAAGTTATACTTCTTTAAAACAATGGCAAAACATTCTCAATAAATGTGTAAATAATCAAATATTAGCTCTGTATTTAGTAAATGTTAAATTTGAAATGTGTTAGTTGAACCTGGACATGTAGGTACTGTCCATCTCTAAAGATGGCAAGGTTCTTGTCGAAACCTGTTAGAGAAAAATAAAAGTGATTAATATTAATAACAAAGTTCTAGTTTTATTTTTTGAATTTGTACAAAATGTGTCACAAATTATCCTAAAAAATATTCAAGAAAACAAAAAATAAATACATAAAAACGTTTAAAAGAAATAACAGAATACATACTAAAAACAAGGAGTAAAATTACAGATACGAGTATACCTGTATGCATTGCGTGATTCCGATACTGAATTTTCGCTAATAATTGATAAAATTTAATTCGTTTATAATTCCTATAATCTTTTTAATATAAACCGCACTTGGGTGTAATGGTTTGTGTATTAAGATTATGAATTTAGTGAAATAACACGTGAGGTTTATGCTTGAGACAAAAAATATAATTTCTCCTATTTTTTCTCTCGAAACTGCGACCAACACGCGAGCTCACAAATTGTAAGGTAATCAATTTGGGTTTTAAATTGTTAGAAAATATTTATTTTATCCAACACACGCCAAAGCATCGTTTCGTAATAATTGCCTAACACGTTCTACGGAACAGGTAGCAAATTTAATGACTGACTTTTCAAAAAACTGGCATTAAACGCAACTTTGAAAAACTGTTTCGTACTTTTTTGATGACAAAACTTTTTATGGGGGCTTTATTACACTTTAAATTAAATGAGAATAATTAGTAGGTTGTAACGAAATGAAATATAAATCAGTTTTATTGGTGACCTAATCAATGGTTGGGGAGAAACGCCTTTGGCAGCGATACCGCCGAGACGCCGAAACGATACGGGCGTCCTGACGCCACAAAGCCTTACTGTGTTAAGGCTGAACTAGCAAACATCCAATTCAGACGCGTCTCCGTGCACATTTTTTAAAAATACATTTTAGAATTAGATTTTTTAAAGAATATACATACTTATATAAGAAAAAATACATCATTTTTAAAATATTTTTTAACCTTTCAATAACTCTTTTCTTTTCAAAACTGTATTTTTTTTCAACACAAAAACAGTGTTTTAGAAAAATCCAATTACGTTAAATATTACCAGGGTTTAATTAAAATTAACTTGCAGGCCCTCTGTGTTTAGTCCGCCTCCGTAGTGTAATGGTCATCACGCTGAGCTACCGTACTGAATGTCCCGTTCGATTCCCAGGGGGGGGGGGGTCAAAAAATAAAAGTGATTTTTTCACTCTAATATTTATTCAATATTACCCTGGACTGGTACCTGGAGGGGAGGGCTGATCACCTTTCCTTCATGTGTTAACGATCAAGATAACATTGCGTTTGTATAATGGAGTACCCTATGCACCATCGAATGCGGATAACGGTTTGAAGAAAAATAATACTAGTTACGCTGTTCCTCTCAAAAAAAAGAGACTAAGCTCTTGTGCTTGGAGCAGGACTTACAATAATTGTTTATTGTAAGTCTTACTTATGAATATGTTTTTTAAATCTTTGAATAATTTTTATTTCTGTTTTTTTTTACAATAACCGTTTAAAAAAGTCATTATTTTTTAGGAAGGTTAATAAAATACATAAAACATTATATAATAAATTGTAATTCATTACATACTTACATAAACAACAAAATGGCCGTGTGTTCTATACATAAAACCCACCCTCTGTCCACGGTTTTATCTCATCAGCCAAGATACTAATTTAGTAAAAAACATATTATTTATACTCCCTTCGTCCATATTTAAACATGTTATGATGAGTATTAGATAAGGCCTGGCTGAGCCGAGAGGGTCTGCTCTAAACATGCAAAATGGTCCTAAAGGGAGCGTTTAGGACTTAGGACAGGTGCTGCGGATTGTGGGGCCCGAGGGACAACTGGAAAGTTCATAAAAATTTAAACTATATTTTAGCTCGTAGATCACTATATTATAACCTTGCAAGAGGCTTATGATAACCGGAGGCCTAGAATATCGGAGAGCTAGGGGTAGATCTCCAAAGGCTGCACAATGCAGGGACCAATGGCGGAGTATTGTCCAGAGGTTCCAGAGGAAGCCAGCAGGACGGTCACGATCCTCAACAATGAGGGAAATGACCGGAGAAGAAGTATGTCCAAATTTTTGTTCACAAATCTTAGTTTTGTCAACACCTTCTTTATCGTCTATCCACTGCTGGGTGTAGGTCTCTTCTAATCCCTCCTAGACTTCCTCGTTTGGGCATTTTTAATCCATTACTATCGGCAACAGGGACAATGTTATCTGCCCATATTTTCTGGGGCCGGCCTATTTGTCTCTTCGTGTCCAATGTCTCCACTACATAACTCTGGACGCCCATTAAATGATGGGGACTGATCGGAGCATTTCGTCGTAACGTATCATTCGCGGCGAACATCTGAACATCGGATGGAGTACTCGAAACTAGCTCGGCTCGCTGTACTAACTATACGAATGCTCGTATCGTTACAAGTTACAATGACTACGGTCAGTCCCCACCATAAGAAATAGTGGCATTCACAATGTAAAACTTGAATTAAAAACGAAAAAAAATCATGTTGTTTCTTATAATTTTGTACTTTTGTATCTAATTATACTATACATGTCCAGAAATCTTTTGTCGGATCTCAATTAGAATTGAAATAAATCACCAGCGGTATTTGTTTCATTACCTTTAAGAATCCAATGACTTTCGAGTCATCCCTCTGGAACCATCCCTTGGCCGAATTAGTTACATCGTTAGAAGAGGGTCCCTCAGAGTTAATAAACAGGAGTTAGGCGGTCTATAGCGATATTACCAACCACCTTATTATTTTATAATCTTAGGGGCTGCGTATTTAACACCTTCAGCTGCGCTATAGTTCCGCCCTGTAGGCATTTCCATAATTTGAAGCGTTCACGTGTTAAAACTGATCTTTTTTTATACATAAATTACATTTATTAATTCTTCAGCTCGCTGCCTGGATGATATTTTAAATTATTTGAGAACTACAAATAGTAAAAATAATTATTCCAAAAAACTATGCTTGTTATTTTGACCAGTTTATTTATTTTAAACAATTTTTTAGTATTGTGAAATAAAAAATAACTTTATTTTGTACATTGAAAGCAATGTTAACTTTGTGTTATGGTTATTTAACACTCTCCTTATCATTCATCGTTCACTTTGTGTAATACCATTTTTAAAAAAAAAAAACGGTATTATACAAAGTGCATGATGAATGATGGGAGGGTCTTAAAAATTGAAAGATTTGGTCAAAGTATTTTTTAAATATTAAGCTACATATTTCTATAACCTTCTTTCTCCTTCTCATAGATCCTAGGATCTGTCTGTCGCATTATCCGTCTCTTGTGACGTGGACTGCCAGGAGGTCTTCCAGGTGGTCTAGGTTCTGTTGAAGGGCAATTCGGGCCAGTCTATTTTCTTGCATTCTATTGACATGGGCATTCCAGAATCGTCTTCGCTGTCTTCCTATCTGACTATATCCTACGTACTACACATTTTCCGAATTTCTGTCTTCCTTATTCGTACTCTTAACATGTTTCCGGTGATGCACCTCAATGTCCTCATTTCTTAAGTTCTTAAAAAAAAAAATTGGTTCTTACTGTATCTGCTCTGGTCTCTATCTCATATGTGGCAATCGATCTTACATATGTCTGGTGTATTTTTGCTTTGCTCTTTTTAACCTATTTCCAATGTCCATAAATTCATTAAGTAGAAACGATACTAATATATAGAATAGACCCAAAAATGTATACACATATGAAAGTAATCAAAATATTTCTTGGAGAAATTCCTTAATAATGCATGTACATATGTGCTTAGGAACAAACTCTGTGTAATTATAGGTACATTACGTTTGTAAGCTAAAACTAGAAAAATATAATAAATTCTTTGCGGCCTTTAATCACGGCCTAGAATATCGAGAATATTATGCAAACGACTTGCGCCATTAGGGAAACATACCCCATAGTTCTCCGTTGGTAATAAGGAAAATGGCTTTATTCGCTTGACTCTTTTATTAAAACATTTCCTTCGACTTTCTGATATCCTGGTACTTAATAAATAATTTTTTCTTGCTACCTGTGAAGTTAATGCATGTTATTTAACTTTTTAACAACATTTTGAATGTATCCAAATAATTACAACATTATGAGTGTGTCCAAATACTTGTTCACAAATCTGGATTATCTCCAATTATAGGAGTTATTTTTCATATTATTTTTTGACATCTCATCAAAGTTTTCATCTAACCAATTTAGTCTAGTGAAGTTCTAGTGATTCAAGAATAATGTTTCAAAATTGGTTCAATCATCCACAGTGATAAGGGGAGTGTTATATCAGTTAACAATGCTTTTAATATTCAAAATACACTCGGGCCTCGTATAACACGGTTATATGGTTCCACAAAAACCCGTGTTATACAAGGTTTGAAATTCATACAAAATTAGGGTTTGCGTATCCAAAAAAAAAATCCAAGATAGTTTATATAAATATGTACTTGATTTTTTTAATAACAAACATATTTTTTAATTCATTTACTTTTCTGAAACTGTCTTATAAAAAGCGTGTACAATACATATCGCTCACTACTTTCAAGAACGTCATATTTCAGAAATCGTCAATTTTCAGTTGTTTTCGGAATGCCCAAAAAATGTACTATATCCCAGCAAAAGCTGCATATTTTTAACTTAAAATTTTACCGCTAAAGGGGAGAAAGTTTTGTTTTTGCATTTTGAAGAAAAGGTAGAGTTTAATTATCTTTATAGATATACTAAATATTTTCAAATGGAAAAAAATCATTCAGGTGTTACCTAAAAAGACCTGTAGCACAGTTAAAAGTTCAATAAGTGGCTTGATATATTTTCAATATATTTCACTACATTTTTAAACTTTAAAAACGATCTCTAGAAAAATCTAGTTTTTTGATATTCGACGTTGTTGAAAGGAGCGAGCGATATGTATGTATACAAAAAATATGCCACAATTTGTACATCCGTGTTATATAAAACCGTGTTATACGAGGCACAAGAGTACCACCTATTTCGATACTTAGAATAAATTCACTGATCTACATTTCACTACCATTATTTTTCACATCCCACAGATAAGCAAACACAAACTCATTTGTTGCATTGACTTGTCAATAAGACTGACTGGTGACTTAAAAGGTGTTGACAATATTAATGATAGAATTATCAGATTGTCATAGATAAACAAATACTTTGTCATTTTTATTTAATTATTTCTGTCAAGATATTTTTTGTACACTTTAATAGGTACCTACGTATACTCGTTACAATATTTGAACTACAGTGAAAATATAACGCATTAACTATGCAGGTAATGTAAATAAATTTCTGGCATTTATATCTAACGACTTAGGTATTTTGAAACGGGTTGTCGATCAGTATTGTCAAAAAAGGGAATAAATGGTTATTTTTTATCAAACAGAAGTTAAAGAACACAAATTTAAGCAATTTTAACTGCATAACTGCACCTTTACATTTTTACATCTCAACATAAATGAAGTAGAAAATGTAAATCTGGGTATTTACATTTATTACATTACAGAGTTTACGACCTATCATAGGCTGGTTTAAATGTTCACTGTATACGTCATATCATTCACACGTCGCTTCATGTGTGAATTCGCGACAGCATCTATTATTGTCGGTTTTTTTACTATTATTTTTACAATTAATAAAAAGAGAAAGAAATTCACTAGAGACATCTTTTGGTATTTTGATCTCACCAATAGTGAAGTTTTAGTGATTCAAGAACAATGTTTCAAAATTGGTTAATATATATAGAACTTCCAAGAATTTGAATAGTGTGGTTGTCAGTAATGGGTAGAATTGGTGAACGTTACACGTGTATAAAGTGATCACTTAAACCAGCCTATGACGGTCGTCAGCCCCGTAAATGTTTAGACTTCCATATTCTTCTTCATCTTTGATGAGATGTCAAAAAACAATAATAAATACTATTAATATTCCATTATCTATTCACTGTAATCCCACTCCTGCCAAGGAGACATGGATAATAGAAATAAGCTCTGTTTCATTTACTTGAAACATCGAAAAGGACCACACTACGAAATATGTGGGTTATCCATTTTCAAGTTTGATCGATAAAGTACATATATCCATAGCAACAAGAAATGGAAAACGATAATGTAAAATCATAATATATTATTAAAGAAAACACATGTTTTTTACCACTTAAGTTTATTTTTGTGACAACTACAATAGTTTCAGAAGCTAAGCTTCCATCTTCAAGTCTAAATGTAAACTAAACTGAAAAATGAACTCATGTGGTAAAAAACAAGTGTTTTCGTTAATAATATCATCATGTCTTACCACAAAGTAAATGCCGAAACAATAAATAAAATAAAATCATACTTCGGAATTTAACTTAAGAAAATTGGGAAATAGGAATTAAAATTAGGCGAATAAAGACAGAAAAAAAATTATAGCATTCCTGAATAAATTGCCTTCTATCATAAGGCGACCTACAATGACCCGAAGATGGAATGGTTATTCCTAAACCAGTTATCATGAAGTTATGTTGGTGTTTTTAAGTGATATTATAGAAATTGATCGTCGCATGATAAGGAGAATGTTTTATGACCATAACAGAAAGTTAACAATGCTTTTTATAGACAATATAAATATACATATGTTTAGCATAGTTAGATGGAGAACTTCTTGTCGGACACCAAAAAGACCGTGGTTCGAATCCTGGAGCAGACAATTGATTTTGTTTTTTGGCAAATTCAGTTTATTTTAAAAAAATGTTCGAATGATTTGTCAAACTTTAAGGATTTTAGTATCGTATTCCTTCTAGGGTAAAATTCGTTAAGATATGGTGTTATTTGTCTAAATGATGTTTATGCGGTGGTACATACCACTGGTCGTGGCGGCTCTCCTGGTCCCCCGAGCGGCGGCCCTTTGGCGGCGGCGGAGAGCGCTGGGTCACGCGGAGCTCGCGTTCCCGCCTATCTCTGAAGCGGCATCTGCCCCCCGCCCGGGCCTTGTTCCCACATCGCCGAGGAAATTAGGGTCACCACATCGCCATACCTCACGCTTGAGATCAATGTTTTATACACTTCTTAATGTCACTCCTCGCTGAAGGTTGGCAATCGTTATAGCATTTTGTATGTTTTATTTATATGAGACATAAAAATAAAACTATTGTTCGATACTAATTTCACAATTTTTTATTTTTATTTTTTAATTTTAAATAAAAATAAAAAAGTAGTATATTCAAATCAGTGTATGATTTTAATATTTAAAATACGGAGCTCTACAAACGCCAAATTAATAAATAATTTAAAAA
This sequence comes from Brachycentrus maculatus, assembly GCF_059751285.1. Classification (NCBI taxonomy): domain Eukaryota; kingdom Metazoa; phylum Arthropoda; class Insecta; order Trichoptera; family Brachycentridae; genus Brachycentrus; species Brachycentrus maculatus. The sequence continues at coordinate 2,574,926 of NW_028280870.1, read as the reverse complement.
AAACTAATTTTAATAAACCCTTTTTATGAACGATTAAATATGTATTTCATGTAATTAATAGAGATTTTCTTCGATTAAATTCTATATGGCCATTTTCTTATCTTAATAGAATAAAATCATCACAAAATGCAAAGAGAGCAATGCATAAAATGGAAAAAATGGCTTCTGTCAAAATTTTGAGTTTCACGCATTTTTTTCCATTCATTCCCGTCTCGCGTATGGTCGCCCCAGTTTAGGGGCGTGGTCGCAATAACAAAACACAAGCGGGATACCTTTCAGCGGCGGTGGTGTGCGGCTGGGTGGGGTGGGGTGGAGGGAGCGAGTGGTGGGGGTGGCCGGGGGAAGCGGGTAGAGGAGGGTGGCATTCTATAGCCGCGGCTATTAAAAAATGATTAACGTTAAAATCTGCAAAGCGGTGCCTTGTAAAGAACATAAAACACCGCCACAATCATACCAGTAACGTGTGGACCAAAACTAATCGGACCATCGACATCGCGTTAATTATTTTTTAATCGTCACTTTTTTAACGCCGCTTCAGCTACTACCATTTTGGGATATCATTAAGAATTTCGTGATTCAACAGGATTAATTATGATTTTATTATATGTATTCAAGAAAGAAATTCAGATAATTTTGACAGACTGATTGGTGGATTGTGGTGGATTATATGCTGGAGGTCCCGGGTTCAATTCCCAGGGGGGTCAAAAAAATATTATTGATTTTTCACTGTAATGTTTATGTAATATTACCCTTCACTGGTACTTGAAACGTAAAATTGATCACTTTGCCTTCATGTTAATAACGATAATAATAACTTCTGTTTTTTTAAGTTTTGTAACAATGTCTCGGTGGAACTGCATTTAGTCGGTAAGTAAAATAAAATATAAAAAACAATTATAAGTTTATTTTTTACAACATATATCATATTTGACCAGTGACCGGGTTTCGTCATTACCGAGATCATCAGACTGATTTTCATTGATTTTAACCACATTTGTTTTTGGTACTGTTTACAACCGGTTTCGATAAGCACCTGGTCATCTTCGGGGATGGATAGGTAATAAACAAAAAAAAACAGAGAAATATACATAGTATTGTGACTAGGCGGGATAATGGAGTATCTCTGAAGTGTTTGTTGAAACCGGTTGGAAAAATAGTACCTACAATAAAAATCGTTAAAAACAAAGTTTGAGTTTAATTTTTAGAGATGTTAAATGTAATAACTTTGTTAAAAATTTAACATAATAATATGTAGATAATTGGAATACGAACGAGCTTTAAGTTTTGTAAAAAAGCTTTTAGTGTAATAAGCATGAAAATGGGGTTTAAAAGTTACACAATTATTGTAAAACGTAAGAAAAACGGTTTTACTCACTTTATATAAAAACTTATAGAACTTTGTGACCATTCAGTAGAGTATGCAATAAATTAATCTCGTAAGATGAAGGAATAATATAATACCTGCAGACGGCCCTGCGCACTGCGCACTGCGCACGCCCGACACCACCACCTCAACGCTTCTCAAACTGTGGCAATGGAACCCACTTGTGTAACACAATAGTGGGCACAATGGTGAACGTCACACACTGAAAAACCTGATAAAGTGGTTGTTATGAAACACTCTCCTTCCCATCCATAGTTTACTTTGTGTAATACCATTTTTTTAAACACTTATTAGAATCTACCGGTTTCGGAAAATCATTCCATCATCAGGTCATTAAAAACAAAATAAAATTATTAGGATTTGACATATGTATAAAAAAAATAAATAAATAAAGACAGAAAATAAAAGAATGGTTGAAAACTGCCAACATGATGAGATCCTTTTTTTTACGTCGAGATACAAATTATGTCTGAAATACCAAACATCCAATTCAGAAAGCGACCGGCCGCGCAAGGCGCCAGGTGTCTCTGTTTTTAAACATTTTTTAAAGAATGTTGTTGGCATAATATTTTTTTAAAAATATAAAATATTGAAAGTATGTATATTTTCTATTCAACTCCTTACTTTTCCATTACTCTTTTCTTTTCGATACCATGTATTTATTTAGAACAAAAACTTATTTTTTCAATACAACCTGGGTTTATTGAAAATATACCTGCAGTTTATTGTAAATTGTGCCTTAAGAATTTCGAAGTTAGCTTATTATTTTAGCAATATATTTAAGGAAAGTAATTTTCTTCCTTAAATGTTGAGAAGCGCAGATGTTTTTGAATACGTTTCGTTCGACGTGTAAATTGGTATTGTGATGTGCACTCATGGCGGATTATCCTCTTATTCTCTTCTGTACCTCGAGCCACGAGTACCCACAAACAGGGACTTAACTCCTTCCATACATAATGCGAGTGTAAACTACTTCAAACCACCTACACGAAGACACAAAAATATCATACCAATATATTATGTATGGATTTCTGTTAAACTATCAATTTCATAAAGTCTTGTTTTCTCAAACACTGTTTTTGGCAAAAGGATGAAAGTAGGCTGAATGCAGTCGAAATCCGTTCTCTCAGACAATTGTGCGTCTGAACATTATCTGATGGGTGTTGGAATGGTGATATATACTAGTAGAAGGAATGCAGGCTGAGACAAGCATTATCAATGAAATTAGGAAAGGTGTATTGAGATGGCCAGGGCATGTGAATCGAATGCGCGAAGAAAGGATAGCAAACAAATTGATGCGGCGAATGTGATTGGTAATAGAAGCAGAGGAAGACCGAAGAAAACTTGGCATAATCATATATTTCGAATACTTGATTGTAATCAGGATAGGCATTTGAAATGACTGAAACATTACTTTCTATCCTAGAAACCCTAACCGTCCATCGTATCATTCTTCCTTGGATTTTTATACCTCTTCCCCCTCAACTCCTTATCTGATCCTTATTCCTTAACCTTCCTTGTTTTCATCATTTAACTGTTTCATTAATAAATAATACATTTTTCAAGCATTAGGTACCCTCTAATTTCAAACGTCCATATGAGGTTCAAACTTTGACCGGTAGTGTATTTTTGTCTGTTTGGAAGATATTGCTTCTAAACAATTAGATCAAAAATACCTTCACCCTTTTTCTGAAGATAAGTTTAATAAATAAATTGATTTGGTATTAACTTTGTGGAATAATATATTGATTATTTTTAAAAAAAATAAGCACTTTTATTATACCACTTATTGAGTTTTATTTCATGGCACACGATATTTTCATCTACAGGTGATTTTTAAAAGGTTTTTTGTAATCACCTGTAGATGAAAACTTCTGTAGTTTTAGAAACTCAATAAGTGGTATGAGACAAGTGTTTAATATTATTTAAGTAATTATTTTTTTTTTAAAGTTAACACAAAAAACACTTTCCTGTAAAATGTATGCAAACGCAGATACACCAGTTAGCCAGGAGAGTGTCGATATATGTAATATGTGGCTACATTTCCACATAGGTGCATATTGTGGCTTTAAGTACACTATGCAAGTAGATAGTAGGTACATATGTATTTTCCTTCTAAACTCGGAGTATCCACGACGATGAATTACTTTTTTCATGGCTCATAAAATGTAAAATAGGCATCATGGATGAAAGAATAAATGCACGTCTAACTTTCCAATGTATTTCACTGAAAAGAGAGTGCTATTAAACTCATTCACTTGACGTTTACAGGCAAATAAAATGGATTTAAATTTAATTTTTGCTTGATAAATCCCAGTAATTATTCAAACATATTTTGACACGTGTTTCGATACACTAAACATCGTATAATGACGTTAAATGCTTTGAAACACGTGTCACAATAAATTGAAATAAATATATGTATATTATTATGTTCAAGAAAACATTTGTAAAAATTTTATGGAAAAAAAACAACATTAATGAAACAAATTTAGATTATTTCTATTTGCATACAGATGGTACATACGGCACCACATGGGATCAACGTGGTGTTAAAGTAACTAACTAACTTACCATCACGCCGTTTTCCCATTCGGGTAGGCAAAGATAATAGGATGCCACACCGATCTGTCTTTGCGAACATTCTTCGCCTCTTCCACATTCAAGCTTTCAAGTATTTAACATAAACCTGATCATGACAAATTTAGCTCGGTATTCCTCTGCTCCCTTTTCAAACTACATTCGCTTAATAATCATAATAATTTGTTTTAACTTTAACTTTATGAATACCTAAATATTTTTAAATGTCCCCTCGGCACAGTAAAACACAGTGAGGTAAACATTATTGTTATTTGTAATTATGTGTTTGTTGAAATAAAATAAAATAATAATACTAAATGTGTCCGGTTTTAGTTCCGTGGTTAATGTCGCGCACTCTTGAGTCAGAGTTTCCCGGTTCGAACCCACTCTACCACAATTTGATACCTATTTCTTATTATGAGGCTCACAGAATTAGTAAGAAATTGAAGTCTTCTTCTTCCTGGCTAAATCCCCACTTATTAATTCATTCGTCATAACATTCGTCTTCGCAGGCTGCTGGTGTCATCTCTCCTCGTCCTCAGGCTGTAGGTCCTTCTGTCATGAACAACGCCTAGGCCATGTCTTCGAACCATGTTTGCTCTTTACAGCATCCATGAAATTTTAGTCTTCCTCTAGATATCTATCGAGGAGGATAGTATAAAATTGAAGTGTTTTTGTAATTATGTAATTATGTAGCCAAGTTGACATTTTTAATTTCGGAAAATCTGTGTAGAAAGGTCGAATGGTGAGCATATTGTCCTCTCAGGATCTTTAAAACTTTGTTTCTCTGCATTGTATATATATCCCTACTAGAATCAACATCACACACACACACACACAGACTAATCAATTTGCTAGATCTACTCTAAATATTTTGTACTAATCTTTGTGTTTCTGTGGTTAACTATAATTGGCTTGTTTAATGTACATCTTTTAATTGTTTTGATTTACATATGTTGCTGTTTTTAACCCAAGTAAAAAAAAAACTAAAAAAACTAGAAATAAAAAACACAAATATTTCGCTTACAAAAAATAAAAAATAAAAATAAATACTAACTACGTACGAGTCCGTCTCGGTGATGCTAAATGGGTACTTATCTACATACTCGTATTGTCCATCCCGATATTCGTTGATCCATGTGTATTAGCTATTAGTCTGGCACTCGATACGGAGTTCATTCAATTAATAACCGATATGTTGGCCATTAACAACTTGCCGCTTGAATGTCAAACAAAACCGAGCCTTATTCTCATACCAGTTCGTATGGAAACCAGTAATTAGACTGCTATAATGATGGCCTATAGTACTTTGTATTCTGATTTCTGTTTATTGCCCGCTATTACCAGTTCAACAAAACCGTTCGTTACCCCCACCACCGAGCTGAGGCCTTAAGAGACCAGTCTTCGGGACTCGAAGATATGGCTATTTAATTCCACATATGGACCGAAATTACAGCGAAAAGGTAATGCGTTAAGTGACTGATGTGGATAATTTAAACGTTAAATTTATTCGGTAAAAAACATATATTCATTACAACTTTTTAGGTGGGTCCAAATCCTTGTTCACGAATGTGGGAGTCTAAATATAAAAAAAATATTTGGTAAGGATATTAAATACACTTAAAAGCGTCTGCGCTAAATAAAAAAATAAGCTTTCCCAATTCACAACATATGTAGATAGATGGCTGTAGTGAACTCATATCGCTCACTCCTTTCATTTATAAAAAACGTAAATTTTTAGTTGTGCATGTTTTCGGAATGCCCAGAAAATGTACTATATCCCAGCAGAAGCGGCATATTTTCAACTTAATATTTACCCGCTACAGGGCTGAAAGTGTTGTTTTTGCATTTTTGAGAAAAGGAATTGTTAAATTAATTTTTTAAATATGCTAAATATTTTTCAAATGGAGAAAAAACATTCAGGTTTTACTTAAAAAAATGTGTTGCACAGTAAAAAGTTCAATAAGTAGCAATTATAATAGTAAAAGTCATAGTAAATTTTATTATATTTTTTTACTTTAAAAACGATTTCCTGAATAATCAAGTTTTTTTTATTATACATATGACGTTGTTGAAAGGAGAGTGAGCGTTATGTACTGTCATGAGATTAATGCTGTATCTAAAAGTTCCAAAAATTTCTGTAGTGTGGTTGTCAATCATAGCTAGAATAGTCAATGTTCCAGATGTATAAAGTCCTGTCAATAGATATACTCGTATTATCCCAGACTACCGTATTTTTCTCCATCAATGTTAAGATGTCAAAATGTAATTTTTCATTAATTTTCCTTTCTGTACCATTACATTTCTGATGATAAGTATGTATGAAATAAATACAGTGGAAGTAGACATTCGCATAATTTTTAAAGTAATTTTCTGCGCTGCATTCTCTAATTTGGGTTTTCTTATTATTGAACATTCTTACTTTAGCCACTTGTGGAATTGAAACAAGGGAAGATGCCTGTAAAACAAAATCTCGACTTGGAGCCTCTGAGATGAGAACACCCCTATGTATAAAATATACCGGAAATATGTTGCGAGACCACTTAAGAAACATTGATATGAAGGAAAATATCATGAAGTGGGGACGACAACGGAGGCGATACTGGAATGATCTCGTAAACAGAATATCATAAGACCGACGACATGGAAACTCACCCTTCAATGAAACCCCGAAGGACCTAGACCCCCGAAAAGCTAGAGAAATAGCTGGATAAGAGGAACAGGCGGCGATACAGAGACAAGAAGCCAGGATCTATAGAGACAAGAAGAAGAGGAAAAATAAGAAATTAATTTAAATAAACTCGCATTAATTTTGTCTATGGCCCAAATCTAAACAGAAGAGGCCTGTCATTAGGCGTGTCAATTTAAATTCCTGCTCACCGCAGTAAGTTTACCATGCTACCTAATTCGATATAATTATTATTTGAATTTAAATAATTTGAAGGCTTCCCCCTCAGTCCGAGCTCCAACAGTAGCCTACTTTACACGCCGGATAATAATATAACGTATAAAATAATATTTATATTACCAATTCAATATCATTGCGATGTAATAAAGCATGAAATATGAATTATCGAAGCGGTAACAGCATTGATCTCGACTCAATTAAGATACGTCTTAATACAGGCTATTAATAAGCGCCGTAAATCCTCCACTGTGCTCCGGACCAAATGATAATAATGGAAAACAGGGTTGTCACAGTGCGATGGAAAAGTTCAAACTGTTGAAGCACGAGCAGGGTCTTGCAAAAATGTAAAAAAGTCGCGACAAAAATAGTCTTGTTGTTATTTTTCTTGGTGTAGGGCTTGTGGGCTGTTTTTAAGGGATCAACCTCATACGACGTTGATTCTCAGCGGTCGATCCATCTCTTTGGTGGTCTGTCTTGGTCTGGTTGGATGTGCAGTGCAATGTGGGGGGGTGTTTTTTTTCGTTTTGTATGCTTTTCAAGGACTGTCTTTGACCAGCGCTACTAATCTGTTGGTTGGTTGGAAGAAATTGTTTCTTAGAAATGGGTCGTATTTTGTGCAAGAAAGTTAATAAATAAATAAAATATGGATATTTCAACATTTTTATCAAAGGACATTTTCACGCCTTACAAATGCTATGATGTCGCAGTTATTGAGATTTACTAGGCGTTGTGCAGCAAGAAGCCAGTCCACAAATTAAAAAGAGATATATAATTTTTTACGGAGTGTGTGGAAGTTTTAGATAAGGGAATGTAATTAAGTACCTATTTTAATGTTTTTAATATTTTCGAATTTAATAAACCCTGATGATGACAAGGTTCTTGTCGAAACCGGCAGGTTAAAGTGTACTTATAATAATAAAAAACTGGTTAAAACAAAGTTGTTTAATTATATAAAGTTTTAAAAAAGAGAAGTAAGGAAGTCATGGTAACATAAAAACCAACATTTATGTATTTATTTTTCAACACACACACATATATATGATGTGTCCTGACCGGGTTTTCCTATGCCGAGGGCATATCTTACAATAACTGTTTATTTATATATTTGCTAGATTAACTTAAAATCTACACAATGACCTATTATATTTATTTGTGAAAATTCCTTGCTATATAAATATATATATATATATATATATATATATATATATATATATATATATATATATTTTGTATATATATATATATATATATATATATATATATATATATATATATATATATACATATATATATGTATATATATATATATATATATATATATATATATATATATATATATATATATATATATATATATATATATAAATATATATATACATATAAACATATATATATGTATATATATATATATATATATATATATATATATATATATATATATATATATATATATATATATATATATATATATATATATATATATATATATATATATATATATATATATATATATATATATATATATACCTATACCTATATGTTTGTGTGTGTGTATGTTATCTACATTAGAATGGATTATATGGATCATGTAGAAAACAACAACACTTACCTTTTAGCATTGAATGCTTTCATATATATTATTTAAATTATTAAACCCTTCAGCGGACTAGCAGTTGTAATTACGTTTCCCTCGCACATTACCTCACATCAGCCAGCTCACAGACCAGGTGTGAAGATTGAAGACTTTCCTGAGATCGAACCTAGATCCCATCAATCATCAGCCAGGCTGTCATCCTCCAGCGTTGGCACAGCGCAGAGCACAGGTGTGCTAAGTACACATGGATCGAATCCACCGGGATAGGAAAAATAATATAAATATGCGTTCAGAACTCCTATTCTCGACTCAATCGTATTAAAACTAGAACTTTCTGGCTTATATTTTAAGTTCAAGCATTATCTACCTTCTGATTACAAAAAGCTATACAGTATAAGGTACCAAACGTTTTGAGCATCATTATTATTATCAGATTATCCGTATTTGGTTTGTTGGAAGATATTGTTTCATAGCAATTAGTCCCTTAATGTACCTCGTTTTCCGTACATAAAATAATAATAATAATAAAAATTATTTAAAAAAACATTAAAGTATTTTCGTATTTTCACATGTCGGCATACGAAAAGTAAAGTAAGTATTTATGCACGAAAATAAAACACTATATTCATTATTTATTAATGTGAACACGACCATTTTATTATAATTTTTATTGAAAACAGAATACCCAGCAAAGCCTCTTCTTTTAGTAGCTTGTCTGCAGGTAGGATAATAAGGAAAGAGAAGATAAATATGAGAAATACATCACCTTTGCGTCTTACTTATCAAGCAGGTATACATAAACGCAGGATTAAATTTCACTTATCAAATACTTTAAAGAAATGTTTTCGGATCAACCGGGAAATACAGGATTTTTTCAACCAAATTCCCGGAAAATTGGGAGTGTGCTGTATAAATATACTAGCATTCGAACCCCACAAAAGTAATTGAACACGATAATCAAAATTTTTAAACACGATGATACGAGAGGTGTCGAATACGTCATGCCCTTCGACTATTCAAAAATACATCCCCAGTAAATGGAAACACCCTTTCGGCTATCATTACTGAAAGTGTTATTACATATACCTTAATTTGGAACTGAGCAGTAAAGGTGTAAATATTGTCTATTATAGATACAGATTAGGAAAAAAATAGGTGAGACAGAATGTAAACTAATCCATTTTTTGTTGCTTGCAACTTGAACAATGGGAACTGTCAGTAACAAGTAAATGATCATTAAATAATTTGTTTTCTCTAAGAAAATTTACATTACCGATTAACACTTCGTTAAGTTACTTTAAAATGGTCCTAATTCCATAAGATTCCTTGATAAGTTAGAACCTTTTCAAAGTAATCGAACAACTTGTATTAAATACATACATATATGGGTCCTTGATACGATAATTTGTAAAATTGGCGCTATATCCATATTACCGAATTATTTATAAACACAAAAAATGAAATTCTAACTTGTTTTAACCACTTTTATTTTTGCTATTTTCTTCCAACCGGTTTCGACAAGTAGGTACCTTATTATCTTCAGGGATGAATATGCACTTAACTTAAACAGAGAAATGTTCAAACAGGTTCATGAATATTTCTCTGTTTTAAGTTAAGTTAAGCATATATCCATCCCTTAAGATGACAATGTGGTTCTCGAAACCGGTTGGAAAAAAATAGCAAAAATAAAATGAGAAATGGAAATTACTCATCGGTAATATTTTAAACGAATATATGACTTATGTATGTAATATGTTTTGAAAAGTGGTTGAAAACAAAGTTATATTATTTTATAAAGTTTGGATAATTATCGGCAAAAAAATCAATAAAATCGCTAAATATTATTATATTAGGGATACCTGGATACAGTTACAGTACATAGTATAAATTAGACCACCCTTCCCACTTTTTCCTTAATTTTTCTTTGAAAGGAGTTGAAAAAAAGAAGCTGTTTGCTTTTAAACAGGTTGACATTATAATCAAGCTATAAAAAGATAGTAATTTAATAACATTTTTTATTTTGACAATTTGTATTACTTGTATATATCAATTGTATTTATAAATAAATAATAATAAAATAACAAAGGACATACAAATTATTTTTTTTTAATTCAGAGTACATTTGTTATATTTTCCTTTTATTTTAACTATGGAGTACATTTTTTCACATATTGCTTCAGTATTTAAGGATGTCTCCGTTCTAATTTTATAATTCGGAACAGTTTTAAAAGAAAATAGTTATTTTCGAATGTAGATTATTACGTATACTCTGTTTAGGTATAAAAAACAACAATTTAGATAGTACAAAATCACCAGAACACCCTTACATCTTCCGTTTCTTTATTTTCTTTCCCTCGCCCTTCACTTTTCTTTATTCTACTTTATAACGTGTATTAATTTAATTATTTTTATCTATCTAGTGCTGATAATAACGAGATCCGTGATATCTACCACATTTTACAATGATTTATAGAACTTTCTGGAAATATATCTCCACGAATCCAACACTTTGATTACATAAAACAACAGATCCTCTACTTAGCCATCCTGGATTTCCAAACCAATTTCAACAAAATCGTACCACCACACAATAAAGTCTATTTTAATTGCTTAGCGTGCAAGAGATCAGTCGTTAAAAAATGCTTTTTTTTACAAAGCTGCAACTACTGATTTGGAATTGTTTTTTTTAGTATCTGTGGGAAATCGTGTTTAAGAAAAATTAGGCAAAACTGTTATTTACGGCGGAGGAAATTAGATTTTTAATCTATGCAAGCAAAGCATAGCTCCGTCTCTTTCCGTCGCACGTGTTGTATCGGAGGAGGGTTGTGGGTTTTTCGCGTGAGTGAGCGGGATGAGATATTACAGGAAGAACAAAGTGATTAATAAACTGTGTTCTTAACACAATGGGAATTTATGTTTTGTTTTGTTTTGTTTTTTTTAGAAAGAAATTATATTTAGAAATTTTTGTTTTAAAACAGGAAATAACGAAATTGGGAATAAATCTGATGTATTTAAGGCACGCTTTTAAATATTTTTTATTTGACATTATGTAACTTTTTGGAATAAAATGATGGTTTAAATTTTAAAATAAAACACCTGTAAAATACCACTTTTATTTGAGCTTAATAACGCAAACACGAGACTAGTTTCAAGAACTACAGATGTTCTCATCGACAGGTGAACATGCAAACTTTTATTTTGTATAATAAAACTGATAAATCATATATTTTGCCTTAAATTTTACCTTGTATCGGAAAGTCTAATCGAAATAAAAAACGGATTTTTCGTTCCTCAAACATACACATACACATTGTATTAACATATGTATCTACTTCTTTTTCTTCTTTTTTATGTATATATTTATATATATATATATATATATATATATATATATATATATATATATATATATATATATATATATATATATATATATATATAAATATATATATATATATATATATATGTATGTATATATATATATATATATATATATATATATATATATATATATATATATATATATATATATATATATATATATATATATATATATATTGTATACATATATTGTTGTGCCGTATGCCAGGCCCAACATGGCCTGGCATACGGCACAACAACCCCAAAAAAAAGTGATTTCCACATTTACATTTTCCGACATTTACTTAAAACTATTAGAGGAAATTAATGCGTAATGTAATACCAAAAATAATATTCCGTATTGACACGAGAGCTGAAGTATTTATTTTCTATATGAAAAAATTAGAGGCTAGAACAAATTTCAGTGAAAATACTGAAATTAAAACTGTTTGAACTGAAAAACGCCGCGACGCCATTCTAGATAATATTATGGTGTGAGTGTTATTGCAGTAGTTAAAGAGCAGAACGTATTATTACAAGTATTTAGGTCTGGTACAAGCGTTTACACGCAGGCCGTTGTGTTTTCTTATTTAATATACAAAATAAACATTTACCCATGAAACACCATTATCGTGGCATGCTATGGAGAGGTGCTAGTACCTTAATAATAGCAGCTAGGGATACATAATATTTACAAATTAAAATTAAAATGATGATGAAACACTTACTGAAACAAAATATCTAGAAAATACCATTTCGGGATCATTATGTTCCTGACAATAATGATCGATTACCGGTTTCAAAATGACAAAGTCGTTAAAAATAAAATCAGGAGTCGGAATAATCGGTAGGTATGAAATGCATGTATGAAGAGATGTATGAATGTCGAAAAGGCGAGATTGTTTGAAAAAACAGAGGGGTGTAGATTTCTATTCTCTCTGCCTACCCTTGCGGAAGTGACGTGATGGTTAATTAGATTTTTTAGCACTCTGTTACTATTCAAAATAAATTTTTATTTTAAAAATAAATGACTTTTCAAGGGTCTATCTACCCTCCCATAAAAATAAGTTTAATTTTTTATGAGTAGCAATTTGTAAATAAAACACAGTAATTAAAAATGGATGGAGGTCTGATCATCTCAGGGCTTACGACCTGGCATTGAGCTGAGTAATGTGATTTCCTTTATAACTTTGTTACGTTCACCATTCATATATCGCGCACTCCTTTCAACAAGGTCAAATATCAAAAATCGTAAATTTTAAGCTGTGCATGGTTTCGGAATGCCCAGAAAATGTTCTTTATCCCAGCAAAAGAGGCATGTTTTTAACTTAATATTTACCCGCTACAGGGCAGAATGTGTTGTTTTAGCATTTTGAAGAAAATGTATTGTTTAATTTTTCTTTTAAATATAGTAAATATTTTTCAAATGGAGAAAAAAACCTTCTGGTTTTACCTAAAAAGATATGTTGCACAGTAACAAGTTTAACAAGTGGCTTGACATTTATTTTTAATAAAAAAAATTATACTTTAAAAACGATCTCCTGAAAAATCAAGTTTTTTTATATATGACGTTGTTGAAAGAAGTGAGCGATATGAACTCTCGGCAGCATCTATGGTTGCGTTGGTTTTTTTTTAAATTTATTTATAAGAAACCCTTATTAAAATGTTTGCTAGATTTTTCCCGAATTATTTCACATACTAGGAGACGCCTAAAAACATAAAAAAATGCATTGGTTTAATTTAAACCGTATTAGACACACTTTGACATTATGCTGGCGTGCTCGGGTTGTTTCTGAAACTCAATGAGCCCCGACAGCAGTACCTACATACTATAGCGAGTCCAGTAGGTACCATAGCTTGCCCGAGAGTTGCAATCACGCTATTTCCATTGCCCTTCCACGAAATTGTATGATGCTAGTACGATAATCAGAGGAACGCACTAACATGCTGTTTAAATCCAATAAAATCAAAACATTTTTACTTATTGGTGATGCTACGAAATCTTAAACATACATAAAGTGCGTAGAATAGAATCCAACTTGATATTTTGTGGTACCTACTTACTCGCAATTACTACCAAAGTAAGCAGATACTTATAAGGCAAATTTATGAATATAGGGATTTTCTTCCAGCCCTAATCCGCTATTGGTGCACAGGGTACCGCATTGTACCTATTAACGCGTCGTGTTATCTTGATCATAACTTACATAAAGGCTAGGTTATCAATCCTACGCTTCACGTACCAGCCCAGGGTAGAAGTATGAAAATAAATATTCTTCTTTATGAACCCTCTATCTTCCACTACTGGATATAGGCCTCTTCCATGAAAATAAATACTAGAGAAAAAAATCACTTTTTTACCGCAAAAGACTTGTACGAGTAGGGGAGAGTGCCCATGAGTGGGACAGAGGATGAATGGGACAATCGTCCTCCAGCCCAAACTATTGTTACAAAAAAAATTAAAAAATTACCCAACATTAACGCTACAATATGAGATAGATTAATCCTCAAACCTCAGTTCTCGACTGACAGTGAAGCGAGTGAGACGTGTTACATTTTTTTTGTGTCAAAAAGTAAATTATATACTGTAATTTGATTTTGTTTGTACATACAAGTTATGATAAGCGCTCCAATTGATATATACAATTATTTAAATCAGTTCTCTCAGGATATTATAAAGTAAGATTCATAAAATTTACTTTAGTATATATGTATAGATTTATCTATTTTTCTAAAAATCACGCATTTCCTTGAATGGGACGCGTGCAGTGATCATGAATGGGACGGTCCCACTCAAGGGAAAATTGTCCCATTCATGGCGAATACTTTTTATTTACATCAAAAATCGTTTGTACTCGTTTGTATTACACGCATTGTAAATATTATATTGTTTTTAGGTTATAATGCCAAGAACACGCATCACCAACGTTCAAATTGAAGCTGCTGTAGAAGAGGTTTTAAATAAAAAGCAAAATATTAGGTCGGTTGCAAAGGCATATGCAAAAGGAAAATCTTTTCTTTATAGACATGTTAAACAAGTAAAGGCTGATATTTCTAGTGGTTAGATATTTTTACATACATACCCCTGCGGTATAGGTTTTAAATAAAAAGCAAAATATTAGGTCGGTTGCAAAGACATATGCAAACGGAAAATCTTTTCTTTATATACATGTTAAACAAGTAAAGGCTGATATTTCTAGTGGTTAGATATTTTTACATACATATCCCTGCGGGGAAGCGGCGTGATGGTTAGTTAGTTTTTTTTAGTTAGTAAGTTTACTCTGAAGCGAGAAGAAATGCTTTCCACGCATTTAAATTCAGCTGGAAGAATATGTTCTACAGTACAGAAAAAAATCAGAAAGGGGTAATCAAGTATAATCTCTGATACTCCAGAAAAGGACAGGTTTTAGAAAACAATTATTGAAGAATGGAAAACGAAAACCTATAGATAGACCAAAAAATAAGCCTAACGCTAAAAGAGTTAAAAAAAACTCATAGAAGAGATTTCAATGAGTGATGACAGAGATATCAGTTCAGATAAATAAGTTGAAATAGGAAGTGTATCACTAACAAAAACAAAAGGAATGGAGGATAATAAGTGTCACATATGTGAAGGAGAATACCAATATAGTGATATGCAATGGCTGAAATGTAAATTATGTGGCCTATGAAAATTGTGGAATATTAAGAAATCTGAACTTTTTTGTCAAATATGTTACAAAAATGTTGAATAAAATTTCTTTTGTATGCGTCTACGTATTATACGAAAGTGTCTACCGATTATTTTTGTTTTAAAATAGAATTTTTCCATCGATCTTGCATTTTAATTATTGTCCCATTCATAGTATACTGGTGTCCAACTCATGGGAGGGTGTTTATGAATGGGACATTTTAGGACATTATTTGAAATCGATTTTTCAGGTAGTTAGGTTAATATTTTTAGGAAACAAAGTAAAGCATATTTGTAGCTAAAAGATTGAATAAAAAGATACCACGTTTACTTTTTGTGATTTATTTTACAGAGAAGAACTAGAGAGGCTAAATCAAAAACGTCCCATTCACGGGCACTCTCCCCTACGGGTATCTAATCCCTAGCGCCTAGGCCATTGCTGATACTGTATTCTCTTCTTAATTCATGGTACTCATACATACACAAACGCACACACACATGCTCACGCACGCTTTTTCCCTCTCTCTTACACACAAATAATTAAATATTTATAAATGTATAATATATATATATATATATATATATATATATATATATATATATATATATATATATATATATATATATATATATATATATATATATATATATATATATATATATATATATTTATATATATTTATAAATGTATAAATATATATATATATATATATATAAATATATATATATATATATATATATATATATATATATATAATTATATATATATATATATATATATATATATATATATATATTGATTCAATAATATTGATTCTGCATAAGAAGCTTGAATGTTACTGTGCGGTAGAGTAAATTATTTACCGGGGAGTGAATATCAAATAGGTTCATGCAATAGATTCGAGAAAATCGATGGAAACAGGTGCACTGCATGTTATGTAATTCAAGCAATACAGTGTAGAGAGATCCAGTCTTCGTGGCAATGTGCTGAATGCTATATATGTATTATACTACTTACCCAAGAACAAAGTTTCTCGCTGCAACTTTACAATACATGTCTTATGCTTCCTTCATCGTAATCCCGGGTATAGAGAGATACAGAGATGCGCAGTGCCGGATGAATGGTTGGGCGTATCGGGTGCCCGAAGTTACGGTTGTCATCGTCACTTTTTTTTTAGATGGGAATTGCATTTATTATTTACCTTGCGCTTTATATACAAGGTTTACAGATCATTAAGTGGATTTTTGTTTCTTCTAGCTAATTAAATATGTTTTTATTAGAATTTGTGTTGGGAACAGTAGGGATAATCTAGTGTGGGCCAATCAGGAACTTCTCAGCATTTGCTCGTTGCTGGGAGGATTCCACATTAAACTCCTCAGGAGAAGGCGGACTGTTGACTGTAATGTCATCATATCATGGAATTCAGAAAAAAATCATCTTTCAACCTATCCCGTTCTAATCATCTAAAAAGATCTTAGTTCATATATGTATGTAAATCGTAGTATTTGTATGAATATTGCACGTGTGTAAAGTTATCACTTAACCAGCCTATGACATATCACAAGTCCTTTAATTATCCAAACTTCAATATTTTCCTTCATCTGTATTGAGATATTTAAAAAAATCAGTCAATATTTTGGTATTTACTGCTGTACTATCAAATGTACAAAGTCTGCGCGAGAAGCCATTCGTTTTGTCTGCGCATATTTTATTAACATGTATTGGAATGTGGCTAATAATAATCTATAATATTTTTTTTTAACTCATTACCTTTCAATAACTCATTTCTTTTCAAAATCGTATATTTATTTCCAATAAAAACTTTTTTTAAATACAAAATGGCGTTTTAAGAAATTTTCAATTTTGTCAAATGTTACCCGGGTTTAATAAAAATTATGTTGTGATTTGTCGTGTGTGGGGCCTTAAGCAAAAAAAAGGAATTACGTTAAATTTTAGCTAGGTTTCAAGAAAATTAAATGGCAAGGTATTAATTATCCCGCCTTGAAGAAAAGGAGCAGAGGAAGACCGAGAAAAACACGGCACGATCAGGTATGTCAAATACTTGAAAGTGGTCAGGTTAGGATTCGTAATAATCGGCGGGTATGTATGAGGAGATGCATGAACGTAGAAGAGAACATGCTATTCTCTCTGCCTGTTGGTTATTTTAAATTGAAGAATAAGGTTGTGGGGCCTCAGAGCTGGGGCCCGAGGGCGCCCGGAGTGCCGATCCGGGCCTGCCTGCCAGCGCCGGCACCGGCACCTAGAGGTAACTGTCTTTATTATAAAAACACAAAAACTTTGTTGTCAGTAATTGGAAATGTCCGTAAACAAGTTTAGTTATTGTAAGTGACAGTTACGTGCCATAGCGTCCCGTGACGAATGAATTATTTAATGTAATATTATTTTGTAGATCCGAACGCCTTACGACGTTATGGCACTGAGAACGGATCGGGGCATAAATTACGGACCTAACCGAGGCGTATCAAAACTCCTTGTCGACAGTGCGTAGGATCAATATTTCACTCTAATTAATTGTGTGATTCGAGATATGATAATACTATCAGTTAAGTTATAATAGATATTGTCTGCCTCCGCGGTGTTATGGTTAGCGTGTTTCGATACCGTGCTGGAGGTCCCGGGCTCGATTTCCAGAGGGCGATAGAAAATAAATATTAGTGATTTTGCACTACAATATTTATTTCACATTACCTGGACCAGTGCAGGAGTGATCAGCTTGCCTTCATGTTAGTATCGACCAAGATAACACAGCGTCAATACGATGCAGTGCCCTATGCACCATTGGGTGCAGAAAAGCGTTAAAAGAAGATATTGCATGAAAGAACTGAAAAGTTTAAATGTTGGAGCTACAATGAATAATTTACTGTCTGTTACCTTTTGTATGCTGACGATGCTGTTCTTCTTGCCGATAGCAGAGAAGACCTGCAGGCGTTGTATAATGTGTGTAAGGAAAGTGATTTGCTGATGAAGCAGAGGAAAACTGAAGGAAACTAGGCATGAGTTTCATATTTCTTAGTATTTCAAATACTCACACAATTGATTAGGTTAGGAGCCGGAATAATCGGCCGATATGTATGATAGAAAAATTACATCAAATAAATAAATTGAAAAAAAATTAAAAACCACCAAAATCAATAAGATTTTTTTAATCAATTAATCCTGATTTAAAGTCATTGCGACTAGCTTTTTACCATAGTATATAATACACACCGTATATTGTATACCCACGTGATGATGATCTCCATAGTTGAATAAATGTGGAAGAGGTGAAGATTATTTGCAAAGACAGATTGGTGTTTTGTTATATTCTCCATTCTCTGCCTATCCCGGCTGGGAAGCGGTGTGATGGTCTGTTGGCTGGTGCAATTAAAGCACAAAGAGGAAGTATTATATCAAAACATGAGTTGTCGACAAAACGAATATTGTTTTTAGCTTAGATGTAATTGGTTATTCGATGATAATAGAGTTATTCTTCCTAACAATTGAAAACAATTATTCTATTATATTAAAACGTTTGCCTCTATTTTTGCTGTTTTTTTATATTGTTTTATTTTGTTAAATAATATTTTTTTGCGATATTAAATAATAATATAAATAATTGATTTGTTTAACTTTGTTTTTTTATTTATATTACTCGGTAAATACCGCTTATTATTAAACTGTATTGTGAGATACGTTTCGAATCATTTAAATCGTTATTAAACAATGTAGGTTCTTTTAATTTGAAATTCACTTTGTAAATGGCAAAATATCTTTAAAATCTGTTGTGACACGTGTTTCGATCCATTCCGCATCATTTTCTAAGGCGAACACCCCCCACCTCGACAAAGATTCCACAAGAGCCCCAAAATGTCACGATAACAACATTTTATCGCCACTTCAACAATAAATCTAATAAATTAATGAAAGTTTTTTAGTCTGACTTTGGAATTTAATAAAAAAAAGGTAAAAGTAGGGTTATTAACTTCCCTACCGCTGTCCCCCGGGGAATTAGAACATGGTGGTGGATTATTCACATCAGTTAGTATTAACTAACATGCCCCGCTGACAGTGATAGGGACTTTGAAAGCTTAGTAATCTATTTTATTTTACTTTTGACGAAAAACTTTGCATGATTGCTTAAATACCGTACCTAATAATATTTTTTATAATTTTTTTTTTCAATGGATCGGCCAGAATAAAAACCAAAAGCTTTCGTACCGAACCTGGGAATGTGGTGGAAGCTTTCAGATTTCGTAAAATATGTTTTTTAAAAACAAACATTATTTATTATATTTAAGTTTTGTTCTGACATTTCTTGGTAGAACTCATTTTATAGAATAAAATACTAATTATGTAACTAAGAATTATTTTAATTTAAATTCCTTTTGTCAGAAAATTTATATAAAATCATGGTTGCTGCCTTGTTGTGTATGTAACATAAAATTTTGACTAGCCTCACACCAGTCTGATGGTGTTGGTTGCGACGAAACCCGGTTGCTGCTGAAATAAAATTCATGTGGAAAAAATTACATAGCTGTTACATTATTCCACACATTATTTGATCGGGATTTTCCGGGATGTTTTGGGCGAGACAATAATAAAGGAGAACACAGACATTAAGGTGTTTATATCGAATTTAATCAAATAAATCAACAGCTTATAAAGCTGACTTCCTTGGCACAGCTCGTCTTAAATTAAAACATTTAAGTGTTTATTTACAATAACATTTAAGTACTATAATATATACAATAAATTATTTATCGACATATCACTATAAGGTGTACAAATAAATATTGCTGACTATAATTCTTCTGCTAGTCTATAATGTTCTTCCTAATTCTACTAAAGCTTTTTCTGAGAACGAAATACTAAAACTGAAAATAACTGAAATAATCAAAACATCACAAAACATACAGAGATTATTATTCTGAGATTTACACATTAAGGGACCATAGTTTTACTATACAAACTGTGGATTCGACATCAAATAAGTAAATGAATAAATCTTAAAAGAAGGGCTTTAAAACATTGTCAATTTTTATTCTAAAAAATGTTTATGTCCAATTGCAAAGGTTCTCAATCTTTTTTGTCCTACATACCTCTTTTGATAAAATTTCTTTTCGACGAGAGAAAAAGGAAATTTCGAAAATTTTCCTTGTCGGAGATGGAGAGGAATCAAAATATAACCCTTTATTTATATATCTCCTGGAGTCTTGACTACCCTTAGACTTCTCCACCGTCTACTGTAGGGGTGATACCACCACTCGACCTCCCAGAACTTCTAAGAAGTACTAAAAGCTCTAGTAGACAAAAAGAGGACTAAGAAAAAGGCAGTATATTTGTATTCCTCTCTGGCATCTTTAAAGGGACATGCTGAAAATTTTACTACTCATGTCGATTAAAAATTTTGGCGAGAAGGCACCGACCAAAAAAACTTGGGAACCTGTGGTCTTGTTTATACAAAGCTATTTAAAACTTTTCTTTTATCAATTAATAGCAATTTCATTTACTTTTTTGTTGATTCTCTGTGGTTTAAGCAACATGGATAATGATTAAACAACTATCACTGCATATTCATATCCAATTGAATTTGATTTTTACTGTGATTTTTACCAATTCAATGAGAAATATTTTTTGTCATTTTACGTACATATTGATGACTTAGAATGCAATACTGCCAAGACCTCAGAATTTCTTAAAGAAGTATAAATTTTACACTCCAAGCTCTAAGTAGTAAATTGAATTTACTTTAACTGACATGATAATACGGATTACTACATATGTCATTCTGAAAAAAATTATAAACACAGGCGTATTGCAGTGGGTTAATATCAAATACTTATACATAATCATCACAACTTACATTTTAAGTAACAATCAGAAACGTCAGTTTTAAACACATACTTTTTTAAAATTGATAATTAGTTATACTGCAAATATACGTAGATAGTTTTTTAGACACAATATAAAATATAAATGATTGAATATCAAAACGGATCTAGTCAAAATGTTAACATTTTTATTGATTTTAATTCGGAGATTATATTAATATTGACTTACAAGTAACCACTTTTTACGCAGAAAGCATATTTTCACAATATTTTGAGCATGTTGAAATATTTGTTTATTGAATGTTTTTTTATTGATATCTTAAATTTAATTGAGAATTTTATTGAAATGGTTTTTACAGGTCTCAGGATCTGTAGTTAGCTGGTTTCAAGTGTAAAATTCACCATTCTACCTATGGTAGAAAACCATATTACTAAAATTTTGAGAAATTTAACATACATACATATATAATACTGTATATGAAATTCACAGTCAAAATTTCTTGTAAAATATTCTCACTTGTCAGTAACCAGTTTGATTTTACTTTTTTTCCACATGTCATAAATTTGTAGAAATAACTTCTAAGCTGAGAAAACCCAGATTTGTGAACAAGTATTTGGACATACTCAAAATGTTGTCAATTTGATTTTCTTTACTGGTTTTGAGTTTTTTTATAAAAAAAAATATATAGGCTCATCCGTGTAGAAATTAGCCTTTAAATTAGGCCATTTCTGATATTAAATTATTATCCAATTATTAATGCAAATAATAAAACGCTTTGTTACATGTTTTTCCATGAAAATCGAAGAATACTTAAAAACGAATACCTTTTTTTACGAAAAATACTCGAATATTATGATAAAAATTATGTGAACATTTTCAAAACATAAATGATGGAGTTGTAGCGTTTTATATTGTATATTCAAAAAATTACTGAAAACAATACACAGATAATTGTTAAAATATTTATAATCATACTGAAACATTTAAAATCCAGATTGCTTAAAATATTCGAAAAAAGGGACAAGTTACTCTGACAGTGGTCCGTTACTCTACGATCTACCCTACATTTTCATTTATTTAAAATTGTAATGAATACTATAAATAAGTATATTAACCAATGGTTGTGAAAATAATTATATACCTAATGAGGATTGGTTTAGCTTTAAAATATCACACCCCAAAGTCAAAATTTGTCTAATACCTACTCATATGAGTAGTGTGAGTTTTTTAAAGCACTATCTACGTAATGATGTGATTCAATTGCATAGTACAATATTGGAATGGTCTGATTTTAAACACATTCAATAAATTCTACCTATGAATTGAAATGATGGTTGAGATTATATAAGCCCTACTTATATTTTTACTCAAAAACTACAAATTGAAAAATTAACCTATAAAATTTGTCGAATTCAATTCTGATTAGGTATTTTTTAAATTAGTTCACGTTTCTTCATCTTCATACCAAAACAGTCTTATATAAACGATATAATTTAAACTTTTTACATAAAAAAACTATCTTTGAGATAATAAATTAAATAATTAATATAATTTCTACACGAATAAATAGTTCCTACGCACAATTAATTAATTTTTCCTACATTAATTATGGAGTTGTTTTATTTTGACTAAGTTGTGTAATTTTGCTGCTTTTGATACCTTGTGAGAAATGGCGTTTATGTACAAATTGGGTTTAAAATAATTTCTGGATACAAATTGAACTATGGTGTTTAAAAATAAGTAATTAACAAATACGATCTAGAACAATGTTTTGTCTTGAGGAACTGAGATAATGTGAAAAGTAAAGTCGTATAAGGAACTGATATTTAAGGGTAATGTTAACATAAATTGGTGTTACTTACCCTTGTAAATCTGTAATACGTAAGGAACTGGGACTACCTGATATTTACAGACAATAGTTACTGATTTAGTGTAAATTAACATACAGAAGCGTATCTTCGTTCGTGTTCAAGCTACACGTGACAAAAAACGGCGCTTTTGCCGACACAATAAATTATAGAAAGTCATTCGAGTATAGGGCGGTTTCCTAACTAGTATTTACATCGGGTCTAGAGGCCCCCCCAGCGGAGGGGGCTCATATGATCCGCAGGGGCGCGGGCTGGAAACGAAAAAAGGGGGCGCGCAGCGAGGCGGCCGCCAGCAGGCCGGCGCGGTACTGCAGCTCCAGCGGCGAGCAGGGCGGCAGCGGCTCCCAGCAGCCGCCCATCTGCCAGCACGGCGCGGCGCACGGCGCGGGCGGCGCCGGGCTGCGCGCGCGGGGCTCGCGGGGCTCGCGGGGCGCTCGGGGCTCGTCCGGCGTGATGAGGCTCTCGATGGTGAAGGCGCGCTTGGGCCGCTCGGGGGGCAGCTCCGTGCGCGGCGGCGGCGGCGACGGCGGCAGCTCCGCGCCCGCCCCGCCGCCGGCCAGGAAGAAGCGGTTCAAGTTGGCCAGCGCCGCTAGCTCCTCGTTCAACACGTCCTTGTCCGTCTTGTGCAGCTTGAAGCGCTTCCTCCTCCTCAGCAGGGAGCCGTTCTCGAACATGTCGAAGGCCTGCGGGTGCAGCGCCCAGTAGGCGCCCTTGCCCGGCCTGTCGGGCCGCCGGGGCACCTTGATGAAGCAGTCGTTGAAGGAGAGGTTGTGCCTGAGCGAGTTCTGCCAGCGCTGCGTGTTGCGCCGGTAGTAGGGGAAGCGGTCCGTGATGAAGCGGTAGATGTCCGCCAGAGGCAGCATCTTGTCCGGGGAGCTCCAGATGGCCATAGCCGTGAGGGAGATGTACGAGTACGGCGGCTTCTGCTCCCCGTACGACTCGCGAGGAGGACGCGGCATCCTGCTCCTTCACGCGGCCACGCGGAGAAATCCTCCACGCAGTTTTAATTAAATCGATAAAATGTTCCTAACGAGACGTAATACGAGTTCTGAAGCTACGAACAGCATCGGCACAGTTACATATACAGTATTCGTTAGCTTTTCGCGTAGACTAATACTGCCACTAAAATACTCACGACACCACCAAAAAAGTTTTAAAATGTTCCAAAGTCTTTTATTTTGATGTTGATTGGTAAATTCCGATTGCGCAAGATGATCAAAGCACTCGGCACAGGATTCGGAGAAACTTCGTCAACAGTCGTCCGCGGAGACTACCTGACCGTACAAAGGACCTGCGAGAACTGAGAGGCGCTCGGGCTGCTGCGGCACACCACCCCTGCCTCCCGCGCTGTCAGCGGGCCCCTCCCCGCGACTCTTCTTCTACCAATGGAAGACCGGGCTTCCTGGCTGCGCGGTTCCTGATTGGCCGGAGGGACAGGGCGTGGCTAACCGTTGGATGGAGGGGATAACGAGGGCCACAATCATGATGCATGATACCATGTTGAAATAATAATTTTCCGTTGAGCGAAGGCAGGAGAGAGACTTGCCAATTGTGTTGTTTGATGTGGATTACTTTATGGTACACATTATCCTATGCATACTAAGTATATCATACATCGGTATGTATGATATACATATATCAAATAATAATATTACTCAATAATCCTAAAAATTCTGGTAGGTACATATTACTAGTGTACCTTTCACTAGCTAGTTCGAGTACTGGTATGCAACTCCGAGTGCCCGAGCAATTTCTTATTTTCCCTTTTCCCTCCATTTCCTTTCCCATGCATTGTCCGTGAACTTCTTCATATACCTAAGTACATCATCTAAATCACATCGAAAAAATCACCCCTGCATTCATGAATCAAGAGCGCAGCACTGATCATCCCGTCTTTATAACGACCATCGATCCGACGCGGTGCCCTGTGCACCATTTGGAATAGGAGTTAGAAGATGAAGAAAAATAATATTACTTTAAATATATTTTCTTCCGCCTCCGTAGTGATGATGGTTAGCACGTTTGGCTACCGTGCTAGATGCCCTGGGTTCGATTCCCATGAGGGGTTGAAATAAATATTACTGATTATATTATTATTATTAGTGGTACCTGAAGCGCAGGATTAATCAATTACCACCATCCATGTATCATAAGTAATGAACAAGATAACAATGCGTCGGTACGATGCAATGCCCTATGCACCTTTGAGTACGGGGATAAAGGTGAAAATAACTATAGAGA
Source organism: Brachycentrus maculatus (assembly GCF_059751285.1). NCBI lineage: Eukaryota > Metazoa > Arthropoda > Insecta > Trichoptera > Brachycentridae > Brachycentrus > Brachycentrus maculatus. The sequence goes on along the minus strand of NW_028280870.1, from coordinate 2,549,488 downwards.
TTATCGCACTAGGCTTACTTTACACGAGGTCATGAGTTCGATTCCTCATGAGAGTCGAAATAAATACGAATAAACATGCTAGTCCGATTTCTGCCAAATTAATTCAAGAAATATTTATTTTTAATTGGTCTGTGATGTATTTTATATTATATATCTACTTTCCCTACCCTTACTATCCTTCCTACAGACAAGCCTCAAATAATTTTCGTAGTATTTCTTAATAAATAATAATAAAACCCTTATCCGCACCCCAATGGTGCATAGGGCACTGCGTCATATAAACGCAGTGTTATGTTGATTGTTTACACATGAAGGAAAGGTGATCAGCCCTCCGCTTCAGGTACCAGTCCTGGGTAATATTGAATAAATATTACAGTGAAAAAATCACTTAAATTTATTTTACCCCCCTTGGGAATCGAACCCAGGACCTCCGGAACGGTAGCCGAGCGTGCTGACCATTACACTACGGAGGCGGACAGTATTTCTTACATAAATTAAAACATTTATACGTGTTTATTAAATTATTTTGGATATCTACCTGATAATTATCACATTATTTCATAAAAATTATAATTTTTGATAATTTACATCACGCCATTTTTGTCAAATACAGAGCGCTATACTACCTATTACCACCACGCCGTTTCTCTGCAGGGGTAGGCAGAGAGGATGGAACGCCACTCTTATGTCCTGACATACAATTCTAGCTTCCTTCATATCCATACATTTCCTCCGATTACGTAGAGTTTTGACACCACCAGATTTTAGATTCTGATTGATCTGGTCTTTTTCGGCTGTTCCCGTTCTGTTCCCCCGTTCACATTCGTAAAATACTCTTTGTTATTCATTCTCTCGCTATCCATTCGCTCCACAAGTCCATACCAAACTGTAATCTGTAATTTATTGACACTGTATATTTAATTTTTTGCCCGCCTCCATGGTGTAATGGTCAGCGCGTTTAGCTACCTAACTGCTGGAGGTCCCGGGTTCGATTCCCAGGGGGAGGTGAAAATAAATATTAGTGATTTTACACTGTAATATTTATTTAATATTACCCTGGACTGGTTCCTGAAGCGCAAGAGTGACCTTGCCTTCATGAAAGTAATGATTAAGATAACACTTCGTCAATTCGATGCAGTGCCCTATGCACCATTGGGTGCGGATAAAGGTTATAAGTAAGCATACTTAATAAAAGGTACTGTAGAATATGAATAAATTTGCGATTAAATTAAGGGGGAAAAAATATAAATTACTATCCTTACAAGTGCATTTTTCATTTTACCCTAAATTTCAGTAGATATAATAAAATGATTATTTTTTTTAAATAAATAAATTGTAATATTTCTTATTATATTTTTAGGTTCTCTGCACTCCTTGCATTTTAGAGAAAATCATCCCTGAAATTTCTATAATTCCTGTCGATTAAAAAAATCCATAAATGTGCAAATTGGATATGTAAAAAATAAAAATAAAATAATAATGAGAAATATACTATTTATTAAAATTTATTGTGACACGCATTTCGATTTATTTGACAGCATGATCTAACATTGTATTTTGATAATGATAATGATAATGAATAAATTTGATGAAAATAGAAAAAGTTTTTATTTCAGTAAAATTTTTGAGACTTAATATTGAATTGGCTTATTATTTTGAGAATAATATTGAGCGTCAATACCAGATAGATTCCAATTAGATTTTGTTTCATGATGGAATATCTTAAATAATTCTTATTATGATATATTCCACTAGCCAAAAATTAAAACAAAAAAAAATCAGTCATTGCAACCGAAAAATGTAAATGGCCAAATTTTCATATTTTTCTTCATATACATTGAGATGTCAAAAACAGATGTCGCCTTTTAAGTTGAATGCTTCAACACGTAAAGAGAATTTTTTTAAATTTCAATTATGTGGTTGTCAATTACGGGTGGAATGGTAAATGTTACACAGTGAATAATGTAATCAGTTATACCAGCCAATGCCATTTACCATTCCACCCGTGATTGACATCCACATAACTGAAATAAAAAAATCTCTTTACGTGTTGAAGCATTCAACATAAAAGGTGGCATATCGCTCACTCCTTTCAAGAACGTCATAAATCAAAAATCGTCAATTTTCAGTTGTGCATGTTTTCGGAATGCCCAGAAAATGTACTATATCCCAGCAAAATCGGTATATTTTTAACCTAATATTTACCCGCTATAGGGCAAAAAGTGTTGTTTTTGAATTTTGAAGGAAAGGTATGGTTTAATTTTTTTTTAATAAACTAAATATTTTTCAAATGGAGAAAAAACCTTCAAGTTTTATCTAAAAATATCTGTTGCACAGTAAAAAGTTCAATAAGTGGCTTGATATTTATTTTTAATACATTGTAATATATTTTTAAACTTTAAAAACGTTCTCCTGAAAAATCAAGTTTTTTTATTTATGACGTTCTTGAAAGGAATGAGCGATATGTTTTTGACATCTCAACATTTATGAAGAAAAATATGAAAATTTGACCATTTTCATTTTTCGGTTTTGATCTTAGTCTTTTTTTTAGTTTTTTGGTATTTTTGGTGACCTCCATATTCCAATTATTGTATACTTATGGTATGCAGTCACAAACTGCTAAAAAATCATAAAAATATGTTGTAACAATTATTTTTTTTAAAATAGATTGAGTATCCGTTCTTTATCTACAGTTTTTCGATTAACTATTTTTTTTTAAATAACACGACATGGAAAATGACACAATGACGTTTGATATTAGGCTATACGTTTACTAGAGCCCATAGTTTTCCTTTATTAAAAGGAAATAACAATTTAATATTTAAAAGACTTTAACATTATAACAATTATTTCATATATAAACTGCATTTTATATAATAAAATAATAACTATCTATAAAGTGTTTTCCACTTTAATTTTATATTACTAGTGACCGGATTTCCTCGTTACCAATATAATTAGTGCGTTTGTCCACTACACGGAATTACACGGAATTTCACCATCCGGCACGTCAGTTAGCGTTTTAAAACGATGATTGGCTTGGATTGGCTTTCTTCGGAGCTCTTGATCGGTGCGTGAACACGTTGCGCATAAATTCGATCACGCTTAATTGTCGTAGTCGCTTTCATTTTTCAAAACCGGACTGCCGGACGGTAAAATTCCGGGTAGTGGAAAAGCGCCCTTAGACTGGTGGTGTCAGTAACGGCGAAACCCGGTCATTGGTCAAATAAAATAAAAGTGGTAAAAGCTTTACATAGCATAGCACTTGCAGTTTTATTATACAATCACAATGTTATGCGGATTGCCTGCGATGAAAATGACAGGCGTTAATGTCAAAAGACTTGATTCTAGATAGTAGTCTAAGCATTCAATTCATTGCGTTTTGTGCAGTCAAATAAACTTTGCGTTAATCAATTTACCACCAAATTTATTATTCATTTAAGATACGTAAATATTCGATAATAATAATGAAAACGCACATTGTAATATTTGATTGATAATTAACACATAAATAAAATATAATACAAATACTATGATACCAATAATAAAATACAAATAAACAAGTAAAATGGGTTCGCCTCCGTAGTGTAATGGTCAGCACGCTCGGCTATCGTACTGGAGGTCCCGGGTTCGATTTTCAGGGAGGTCAAAGAAATATAAGTGATTTTCCCACTGTAATATTTATTCAATACTACTCTGGACTGGTACCTGAAGCGGAGGGCTGATCACCTTTCCTTCATATGTTAATGATCAAGATAACACTGCGTTAATATGATGCAGTGCCCTATGCACCATCGGGTGCAGATGAGGTTTGTATGCAAAAAAAAATGATGAATTCTGCATATAATTTATGCATGTAGCGCAATATACTAGAAAACTAAGTATAAATTTGATCATATGACGAAATGTGTTTTACCGTAATGTATAAACTTAATCTATAAATCTTTTGACACTTATTGTTGAAATTAAAAAAAGTCTTATTGTGTTCAGGTTCAATCTTATTGTGTTGTGTTCAAGTAAGGAGTCGGAATAATAGGGGGGTATGTATGAGGAGATGCATGAATGGGGAAGAGGCGAAGATTGTTTACAAAGACAGAGTGGTATAGAGTTCTATTCTCTCTGCCTTTTCAAGGGGAAGAGCGGGGTGAAAAGTTTTTTTTTTTTACTGAGTATAATTTATTTTTTATTTATTTATTTTTATATACATTTATTTTTATATACATTAAAATTTTTACTTACATTAATAAAAAAAATAGATACGTAATAAAGCTAACACATGCATACATATACATACACAAATACACACACACAGGCACTCACACACACTTGTGGGCAAGTATGTTATTTTTTACGGAAGTTAACGATTTCACTACGTAGTGTAGATAATTTTAACATTATATCTTGACTTTTATTTATTTTACTATGATTTTTTTAACCTGTTAGCTAAAGTTAATGTAACCGATTTATTTTTTAAATCAATATTTCCATTTTTTTTAACCAAAAGGAAGTAATGTCAACTTCACTAAATAAGAGGTTAACTTTTCCGAGGTCTGGAATTTTAATAAAAAGGTAACCCGTATACTACGCAGTGTTTATAATTTTATTATTATTATAATTTATATTTGAAGCACTAACTTTGTGATTTTCATATTTATAATTAAAATTTAACTTTGTTTTAAGATCACTATAAAATAGTGATTTTAAAACAATGTTACTTTTTAATTATTATTAATATTATTTCAAATATTTAAATGTGTCATTCTGACAATATGAATCGACAGCTCGGCTGTCCAAACTCAAAACACAGTAAGCAGATTCTTCTTAGTCCAAAAATGCAAAAAAAACGTACTGCAAAAATGTCCCTTACTGTATTTTAAGTTTGGACAGCCGAGCTGGCTAAAAATAGCAAAGAAATTGTAAAATACAAATCTAGATATAATGTAAAAGTTGTGTTTACCAATGTAAAATGCCTAGGGCATCGATTCCATATGGAAGTTAACGTTTTTACAACGTAGTGTAGTTTGCTTCAACTTGTCGACTTATTAAAATAAATATCGGACAATGTTCTTTTCGGTATCATAAACTTTCTGACTATAACATTCAAAGTCACATTAAAAGTATATATATATGCCACGTAGTTAAAGCGTTAACTTAAGTAGGAATATTTGATAGATTTATATTATCCACTGACACTTCGTGATGGAATTGCATTTTAATACATTATTAGATTAAAACTAATATTTTTAGCTTTTCCACTTTTCCCTCCACTAGGAATATTTGCCTCACAAAGGTACTTTCGCCGATGCGGAAGTATCTTTGAGCATTATCGATAAAATTAAGAAAGGTGTGATGTGAATCGAATGAGTTAACAAAAATCAGAAAACATAATGAGGGGAATGTGGTCGGTAATATAATCGAAGCTGAGTAAAACTGAGGAAAACATGGCACGGTCAATTGTTTCAAATATTTGAATTTGGTCAGGTTAGGAGTCGGAATAATCTTCGGATATATGTGAGGAGATGCATGAATGTGGAATTGTGTGGCAAAAATGATAGTAACTATCTCTGCCTACTCCTGCGGAAAGCGGCGTGATGGTTAGTTTTTCAGTTAGTTGTTTTTTGAGGTAATCTCTACATAATATGAAATGTCAATGGAATAAGTTAGGTTTCAAATTTAAATATATGATTTTATGCAGACTACATTTGACCTGATGATGTAATGATTATTTGAAAGCCGGTAATCATAAAGTAGTGTTTTTAAGTGATAAGGAGAGCGATATATTACCATATCACAAGGTTAACAATGCTTTTAATATACCGCTCACTCCTTTCAAGAACGCCATAAATAAAAAAACTTGATTTTTCAAGAGAACGTTTTTAAAGTTTAAAAATATAATACAATGTATTAAAAATAAATATCAAGCCACTTATTGAACTTTTTACTGTGCAACAGATCTTTTTAGGTAAAACCTGAAGGTTTTTACTACATTTGAAAAATATTTTATATATTTAAAAAAAATATTAAACAATACCTTTTCTTCAAAATGCAAAAACAACACTTTCTGCCCTGTAGCGGGTAAATATTATGTTAAAAATATGCCTCTTTTGCTGGGATATAGTAAATTTTCTGGGTATTCCAAAAACATGCACAACTGAAAATTTACGATTTTTGATTTATGACGTTCTTGAAAGGAGTGAGCGATACAAGAAACATCAAATGTTCAATATTCAATCTTTAAATTAATCTTCTTTAAGAGTCTTATCGGGATCACTTGAAACGTTAATCTAATCCTGGTCATCTTTGTCCCTCTCTCTCTCTCCTAGTATCGCAGGAGCATCCTCTCACAGCCCGCACAGCGGTTTGTTGTCCTTATGGCACCAGGGCAGGATGTTGACGTTACAGAAAGTGCCGGAAGGACACCGGATGAGCTTGGTCATGGGCGAACCGGAACAAGGAAGGACGGCGTTCCTGCTGACGCACATGACCTGCAAACTGTTGCACTCTGCGCATGATACTCCAGCAGTCGTTTCCAACGGAAATACGACCAGCATCTGTGAAAGAAAAAAATAAAAATAGAGAAAATTCACATCAATCTTCATTGGAACATATCGTAGTCGTACAGGAGAAAGTGACCAACTTACAAAATGTAAAATGTTCAGGAGGTCCATTTAAGTCACTTTTGCTTGGCAAGAAAATAAACATCAATACAGTTAGTAATTTTTAAACATTCAATATATTGTATTAAACTTCCAAGTTTAAAATCTTTTGGGATTTTTTTCAGGGCAATATTAAACTAGTAAGATATCAAACAGTCATTGATCACGTTTTTGTGAAAAATGCACTTGGTCACTTTCTCCTGTATGATTACGATATTAGTAGTGTACAATTTTTATTGTTGTTTTTATTGGTGACGATATTATCGACACCGTAAAGAAAAAACAGTCTGTGGCTATTTTATAAGGAAAGAGAAATACGAAATACAGTAGTGTGTAAAATGCAAGGTAAAGTCGAGTGTAAACGAAGCTTAAGGCCGATGTTCGTTAAGTCGCAACTTAATTTTCTCTAAATCTAGGTAACATTTTACGTAAATGATTTTTTTTATTTAAACACCATTTTTGCAGTGAAGAAATATTTTTTTCTTCGAAAAAATTATGTAGTTTTGAAAAGAAAAGAGTTAATAAAAGGTAAGGAATTAAAAATATTTTTTAAATAAACTTATTCTAAAAAACAAAATAATATCCAATATACAGTGTTAGGACACTCTAGCCCTAAGCGGCTCTGCGCATTCTGATTTGAACGCTTGAAATCTGGGCCTTAAGAAGAGAACATACATTCTTAAAAATAAATTTGAGTTTAAAGAAAATTTAGTTGCGATTTATCGTACGTTGGGCTGTAAGTGATTCAAGAATAATGTTTCAAAATTGGTTCATATATATATATATAGAGCTTCCAAGAATTTGAGTAGTGTGGTTGTCAATAATGGGTAGAATTGGTGAATGTTACACGTGTGTAAAGTGATCACTTAAACCAGCCTATGACGGTCGTCAGCCCCGTAAATGCCCAGACTTACCATATTCTCCATCTTCTTCATCTTTGATGAGATATAAAAAAACGTAAGTCTCTATTTAGAGCGTCTCTAGCAACGATTATCATGATGACTCTCAACCTTCAGCATAGAGTGATACAATAAAAAGAAGATGTACAATAACAAACAGATAAATTCATTAAAAAAAACTTTCTGTTAATTAAGTAATTACCTGATAACGACTAAATTATCAAGCTCATCAGGTCAACTTTCAACCATTTTCTCGTTGCTAAACTCATATAATGAAAAATATCCAGTATTGACCGATTGACCTTGATGTAACGTTTGAATATAACCTTTTATACATTTAAACCTCAGTAATTATTATTAAATAGTGTAATTGTTGCCAAAAAATCAATAATGAAAATAATACATAAAGTTTCGAGACAGATTCCCACAGAGGAAATATTCAACAACTTTCAACTTTTGGAAGTCATACAACTACACGCTAAAACAATCCTTACATATACCTTTACATTCAAGAATTACTCTCACATATTACAGGAAAACCCCTAGCAAACGTACATAGAACCACACGATCAACACAGAAACACATCAAACAAAACCTAATACACATCTCTTTTTGTCAAAATTACCTTGATTATTATGTGATAAACTTGTACAACCTGCTTCAATTATTCATAAAGTCATTAAATAGCCAAACTAAGTGAAAAATAGCTATATATAAATGGATGATAGAAGTAGGTAAATGCGTGTGTGAGTAAAATGGAATGCCACATAGCAATGCACGGCCAACCCCTAGGTAGACTAATCCCGGGTAGACCACCAAAGAAATGGACTAACAGCTGGGAATCGAGATCGCAGGAGGCTAATCCCTCTTAAAAACAGGCCACAAGGCCTACACCAATAAGATGAAGTCTTATATTGTACATAAAATAAATAAAAAGTATTTGGACACACTCAAAATGATGTGATTAATTAAATAATTTTAACATACTATACTAAACCATAACAACGGAATGTGGCACATGTCACCAAGTTCCATCTCAGACGTGACCAGAGCGACACGACACTGTGACGCACATGATCTGGACAGTTCTGGATACCGCGGGTGATGATTGTACTATCAACACGCGTACCTACTTTGCCCGTTTATTTATATTTCCGACATCAATAATTACAATATGTTGTTGAATTCATTTAAATCGTTTAAAATATATTAATCTTTGTTTGCACTTTGACCCCCATTGTCCTCACATGTTATTACTCTGTCCTTTCAAAAGAAGGCTTCCATTACAGTCATAAATCTGTTTTGTTTTCATAGTTCCAATAGTGTGGTTGTCAAACCACCAAATTTTACCATTAGATATTCTACCATGATTAACATCATGGGTAGAATAGTAAATATTGCACGTGGGTAAAGTAATCACCTCATGACAGCTCATAAGCCCTGTAAAATACCCAGACTTCCATGTTTTTCATCATCTATGTATAGACGTAAAAAAATAGCTTCTTAAATAAAATTTATTTTTGAATTTATTTTCCATTTGAATATTTTATATACTCGTAAGTGTAATATGTCGAATAAATATAATATTTTAAATAAAATATTTCGACACAAACGAATTATCTATCTTTTAAGATTTGTTGACAACACTGTGGGTGTGTCCAATTACTTGTTCACAAAATAATGTTTTCGGCGTTTACTAGTATGGAAAAGTAATCGGGGGTTCGAATTAATACATATAAAAGGGTATCTGTTAAATAAAAGCTTTCCTCTTTTCCACATCTTATGAGCTCATATGCACTGTGTCATGAGATTGATCAATATATCTAGGAGTTTCAAAACATTGAATAGTGTGGTTGTCAATCGTGGGTAGAATGGTGAATATTGCACGTGCGTTAAGTGATCACTCAACCTGCCTATAACAGGTCATACATAAGCTCTGTAAAAACCCAGATTTTTATATTCTTCTTCATCTATGTTGAGATGTCAAAATGTAGTATTAGATATTTTATAAGAAGAAATATATAGTTGATAAATTAAATTTAAATATTTTTTGTAACAAAAAAGAAACAAAAATAGTGTTTCTCTTGTTGTTGGTAATAATTAACTTTGTATATGTCATCCAGTGTCAGACCGTGTTTAATTTTTCCAGCACCTGATACGAGTATGTGATAACAAACATCTCCCAAGTGGGTCACCGATGATAAAAGTGATATACTCGGCTAATTTCGCGGTCACCATGTCGCACAGTGGGCCACTGCCGAAAACATTATTCGAAAGATAGGCCAGTGTTTACAAATCCCGTTAATATTTGACCTTGAACCGAAAAGTCCTCATAAAAAATTGCTTAAGACAATCTAGAGAAGTAAATCTTCTTAAAAAAATAAAGAATAAGAGAGATTGAGTGTTAGAGACCGATAGAGAGGGCGTCTCAAAAGAAATAATACAAAATTTTAAGGATAAAATGGTTTAAACAAAAGTTTTCATGAGCATATTACAAGAAATAAGGGTAAAATAAGACTGCCATTGTTGAAAAAGTCACAAAATTGTTTAATGTATAAGGGTTTAAAAATGTATAATGAGATGCCTGAATGTATGAAGAATGAAAAGAGTCTAAAGGAATTTCGAAATAAATGTTTTGTTTACTCTAAGGATATGTAAATATAAATATAGATGATGTAAATTAAGAGTAAATAATAGTATATATTATTTTTTGACATCTCATCAAAGATGAAGAAGAAAATGGAAGTCTGGGCATTAACGCGAGTCTGACGACCGTCATAGGCTGGTTTAAATGATCACTTTATCACCATTATTGACAACCACACTACTGAAATTCTTGGAAGTTCTACGTATATGAACCAATTTTGAAACATTATTCTTGAATCACTACACTAGAACTTCACTAGAGACATCTATTGGTGATACGTGACTCCTGTAATTGGAGATAATCCAGATTTTGTGAACAAGTATTCAGACATACTCAAAATGTTGTAAATAGTTTATATTAGTTGTAATATAAGCTTACTTAAGATATAAAAAATAAATTAAAAAATCCAAATGCTGGCTGCAAAGAGTAAGAGCAGGGAGACAGTTGATGATTGAGATCAAGGTTCGTAGTGTGTCCTATCTGAGGCATGTGCTGAGAGGAGACACATACGCGCTATTGCACCTAATGGAGGGTCAACGAGGTGTGGGCAGAAGGCAGATCTCCTGGCTCCGGAATATATGAGATTGAACCGGGATCAGGACCGTCGAGGCGCTGTTTAGAGCTGTCCAAAACAAGGACAATTACTCTGAAGTGATAGTCGACGTCAGGGGGACCTGACATAAGAATTATTTCAAATTTAAAAATAACCACAATAGAAGAAGAATTATTACAAATTTAAAAATGACCACAATGTTTATAGAACATTTTCGAGAATGTTTTTCGCAGATACTTTGTGGCATGTTTTATAAACTTTATAAAATAAAACAACTTTTGTTTTAACCACTATAGATAATAATTATTTCATTAATTGATTGCGCAGTCACTTTGTGGTAAAATCTATCCATTTTTAATTAATGTTTTACATAGTAAATACCACTATTTCTTGAAATCTACTGTGACACGTGTTTCGATGCATTCCGCATCATTTTCAATTACACATACTGTGTTTGAAAATGATGCGGAATGCATCGAAACACGTGTCACAGTAGATTTTAAGAAATAGTGGTATTTACTAAGTAAAACATCAATTAAAAATGGATAATAATTATACTAAGCAATTATACATTTTCATATGGTGTACGGAGTGCTTGGAAGTTTTTGGCATCGTAAGGAAAGGGTAAAAAACTATAACCTAACTATGAGTATTTCAATGTTTTAGAATTAGTACATAAACCCTGAGGATGACAAGGTTATTGTCAAAACTGGTTGGAAAAGTGGACCAATAAAAAGTGTTTAAAACAAAGTTGTTTTATTTTATAAAGTTTATAGAATATACTTAACGGGCTAGAAGCAAAGTATATTTTTCGATTATATTAGTACTTTTATCTGTTGTGTCTCATCATTTTAATAACAAGTTCACAGGTGAAAAAAATAAAACCGTTATCTGTCATAAATTATAACTTCATGAAAAAAATCGTTATAATTTATGTTATTAAGTACTTTCAAATTGCTTAAACCGTATCATTTTATTATCCAAGCAAATACACATTCATTTGTTAGTGTCCTTTCACATGTTAGTTCATATTTCATAAGTTTGGAGGTATCGCTGATTGTAGCGCCATGAGTAGCGAAATTTACTAGTCAATATATAACTTACTCCAATTAAACATTGATGAGATTCATTCAGAATTAGTTTACATTCTGTAAGTCTGTGATATTCTTTTTCATGTATGTTGAAATGTCCAAATGAAAAAATAACTCCTAAATGGAGAAACCCAGATTTGGACACACCAAAAGATGTTGTGAATATAACCTGGTCATCTTATTTTTTGACATCTCATCAAAGATGAAGAAGAATATGGAAGTCAGCGCATTTACTGGGCTGACGACCGTCATAGGCTGGTTTAAGTGATCACTTTACACACGTGTAACATTCACATTAACAATTCTACCCATTATTGTTTGTGATCATAATCCAGGATTCGGACCTCACATGGTAATATAAGAGTTTCTGCTTAATAAAAAGCTTCTTTACATCTCACCAATTGCATTAATTTGATGCATATGTTTACAAAAAGCGTCATTTTGAGTAAACTTTCAACTCGTTTCTCTCAAAACTACTGTTTTTAACTTGCGGCTATTTGCCTTTGCACATCAGTACGGTATATTATACATATCGCTCTCTCCTTTCAACAACGTCATATATCAAAAATCGTCAATTTTCAGTGGTGCATGTTTTCGGAATGCCCAGAAATTGTACTGTACTCCAGCAAAAGCGGCATATTTTTAACTTAATATTTACCCGCTACAGGGCAGAAAGTGTTGTTTTTGCATTTTGAAGAAAATGTATTGTTTAATTATTTTTAAAATAAAATAAATATTTTTCAAATGGAGAAAAAATCTTCTGGTTTTACCTTAAAAGATATGTTGCACAGTTATAATTTCAATATATTTTACTATATTCTTAAACTTTAAAAACGATCTCCTGAAAAATCAAGTTTGTTGATTTATGACGTTGTTGAAAGGTGTGAACGATATGTCATCCCAAGGCTGAATAATCCAGTGTCTACAATAATACATTTTTGATTTCTCTTGACTAAGGACAGACTGATGCATCAAAAGTATCAAAAATCAAAATATCGTTTTACTTACCGCCATAAAAAGGGTGAAAGCGAAAGATCTCATGATGATCGGCAAATCAACTCTTTCAGTCACCAAACTATTAACAACCAATTAGTTAGTGTTCTGATAAAAGTGATACTTAAACATGACAACACGTTTCCTAAAGTGTCTTGCTTCATCGAACTCTGAGCCAAGAACGCGTACACCAAGAATGGCAGCAACTTTTCAACTGTTTTCTGAACGTTGCATTTAATTACTACTTTATAGTAGAGAGATAAATGTTTATCAACACAGTTTTTTGTAACCAGACGGAGTCAATACTCAACTCTCTGATAATTCATTGACATTAGAAATTACGCGCTGTAGCTCTGCCAACAGGAAATTTACAACGACTCATTGAAAAACAAATTTAAAAATACAGGGTTTAAGTATCGTATATCTTCTTCTTGGTGTAGGCCTTGTAGCCTGTTTTTAAGGGGGATTAGCCTCCTGCGATGTCGATTCCCAGCTGTCAATCCATCTCTTTGGTGGTATGCCCGAGAGTTGTCTACCTTGAAGTTGGTCGTGCAGTGCAATGTGGGGGAGTCTGGATGGTTCCATTCTCCTCACCATTGCCTACTTCATTGCCTTCCCCATCTAAAGACATCTTCGATCTCGCATATTTCTCTTATCCTGGTGTTCCTCATTAAACTTAGTAGACTCTTTCCAGATATGCTCCATAGAGTCTTTATTTCTGACTATTTTTTGGAATTTGTAAATACAGTTACATCACCTCATTATTTCACCAAGTGTGCTGGTTACGCTTTCCCGAAAGGGTTGAGTATAAACTTGGTCTACTCACGTATAAATCAAAACATAATATGGCTCCAGAGTATCTGAATGACCTATGTTTTCTAGACGAACTGGTTGATAGACGTATCACATTTCGATCGCCTATAACAAATGCTATGGGCAAAGTGATCTTACCAGCTCGCATCAAATTTGGCGATCATGCCTTTGCTGTTGTGTTACCGATGGCGTTGAATGCTCTTCCACCAGTAGTTAGAAAGAATGAGAGTGAGATGATCTCTAAACAATAAACTAAAAACGCATTTATTTGCTAAATCATTTCCTCTATCTACCTTTGTAGGTCCGGCACTTGGTCGATGCTTTTATATGATACCATGCAATCCGTCTGAAAAGCGTCAGTAGACGTTATGCATTTGGCGCTTTTTGGTTTAAACGAGTCGTTTGAAAGTTTTCACTAGCAGAATTATATACAGATTCACTGAGACGTCTTCCTTCGAGCCACTATCTTTCTCATAAGCGGTAGCATCAAACAACTTAACAAGCGGTAATATTACATTTGTTGTAAATAAGTACATAAACCCTATAAGTTCATTATCAACTTAATTAATTTTCATTATAGTCCACGTTTTGATTCAACATTGACTAAGCAAGATTTTTTACTACCCGCTTTAGCCCCCGCCCATTTTTTTTTCAACCTACCCGGCCAATCTTGGCAGACATCCTTAGTGCATGTCAGTCAAAAAGGGCCGGGTGCATCCTTAGTGCATAACTTCGGCCTTTAGTGCATGTTGTTTTACAATCCTTAGTGCAGGTTGGTCCTCTAGTAAACTAAAAACGCATATTATTAAAATTATGTGTAGTTGTATCTGTGTGAATTGTGCTATGGTAGTGACGTGTAGCATTACACAGTCACACTACTCAAATTCTTGGAACCTCTAATTAAAATATATTGATAAATTTCGAAATCAACTGTTTGAATCAATTAGGATTTTACTGGAGATGAGATATGATGAGATGTGATAAGTTTTTTTTAATAATAAAAATCTGCTTAATAGCAGACAATCTTTCATCTGTATGTGATGTCCGAATCCTGGATTATATTCATATACTCGAGAAACGCTAGAAAATAAATTTTTCATTTTTATATTTAGCTTATAATCTGGTTTTGTCCATGGGGAGGAATATTTCATTCTAATTCATCATTTTCTTTTGGAAAATTCGCCCATGTAAAAACGCTGTTTTTGTAAGTTGGTATTGAATGACGCCACAGAATCGATGGACTTATTTTAATATTTGTGACATTGCTAAATTATTGGCGGCTCTATTTGTTGATGTCTATGGTCCACCCTCCCACCCCCCCCCCCTCGTTCATATTACAACACAAATGGTAGTGTAGTGGTAAACTAACAATCCACACTACTACTATTATGGCTCTATAAAGCAGAGGCATTTTGGGATACGACACATAACACACACGATGACGTGTGTGTTATGTGTCGTATCTTAAGTTGTGACGTTACAGAATGTTCCGTTCTCACAGGAGAGCACGTGGGGAGTCCCGACGCAGATCGCGTTCGCCGTCTTGGTGACGCATTGTACCCCAGAGCTGGCGCATTCCCAGCATCCCACACTATCCACGGGACTGGCGCTCATCAGGGCGAAGACCTACGAACAAACGGTTATCTTATTCACAACTTTTCTGGTGTGTCTTGTGACGCTTTATCACTGCAACTATCCATAGTTGGTTTGAATAAGGCTATCCACATTGCCACGCGCAATGTGTCCAATGAACTGAAGAATTCATCATGTACAGACACTGGCCAGAGTCAAGCCATCCGAATGCAACTCCTGACGAGTAAGTAGACTCGTTGGTGCGTCTAAATGTCTTATAACGGTTATAGGACAGTTAGTTAGGACAGTAAAGTATAACATATATCTTATCATAGACTGATTAAGTGATCGTATCATCAATTTTGGAAGTCATAAATATATATATATATTTTTTTTTGGAATCTGAGCCCACCATCCACCCGCAGCAGTTATAGAGTCCTGAGGGACTCTCTGTCAGCTGCACATAGAGGAAAATCTTCAAAATATTTCTGAAGAAATAAATATTGCTCTATTCAATTAATGAGGGGGGAGGAGGATGATCATAAATATATTATCAATCTCATGACGTTCCACGTTTGAGTAAGCTCAACTTGTGAACAACGGCCATCTATGATCGGATTTAGAAAGCTTTTATTTAGCGGAGACTCTTTTGTTTAGATACATGCAAGATCCTACCCGGATTATTTTACATGCTAAGAAACACCTGAAAACATGATTTAAAATTTTTATGCATTTTTTAATTTTATCAGTTTATTTTATGGGAGTGTCCAAATCCTTGTTCACAAATCTGGGTTTCCTGGCGTTGAATGCAGATTGATGTATGGACACTGCCACAGGTAAATTTCATGTGTAAATGTACAATATGTCATAGGTGATGATGCCAGTACTGAGAAATATTGATTTTTGTTAAAAATTAAATGATCATATTCTTATATTATTTTTTTGACATCTCATCGAAGATGAAGAAGTAAATGGAAGTCTGGGCATTTACGCGAATCTGACGACCGTCATAGGCTGGTTTAAATGATCACTTTACACACGTGTAACATTCACCAATTCTACCCATTATTAACAACAACACTACTCAAATTCTTGGATGTTCTATAAGTATATCGCTCACTCCTTTCAAGAACGTCATAAATCAAAAATCGTCAATTTTCAGTTGTGCATGTTTTCGGAATGCCCAGAAAATGTACTATATCCCAGCAAAAGAGGCATATTTTTAACTTAATATTTACCCGCTACAGGGCAGAAAGTGTTGTTTTTGCATTTTGAAGAAAAGGTATTGTTTAATTATTTTTTTAAATATACTAAATATTTTTCAAATGGAGAAAAAACCTTCAGGTTTTACCTAAAAAGATCTTTTGCACAGTATAAAGTTCGATAAGTGGCTTGATATTTATTTTTAATACATTGTATTATATTTTTAAACTTTAAAAACGTTCTCCTGAAAAATCAAGTTTTTTGATATATGATGTTCTTGAAAGGAGTGAGCGATATATGAACCAATTTTGAAACATTATTCCTGAATCACTAGAACTTGACTAGAGAGTCTATTGGTAAATAGACTAATAATATGATAAATAACTCCTGTAATTGGAGATAATCCAGATTTTGTGAACAAGTATTTGGACACACTCAAAATGTTGATCATATCCCTGCTTACTTA
Organism: Brachycentrus maculatus; assembly: GCF_059751285.1. Classification (NCBI taxonomy): domain Eukaryota; kingdom Metazoa; phylum Arthropoda; class Insecta; order Trichoptera; family Brachycentridae; genus Brachycentrus; species Brachycentrus maculatus. Next base: position 2,532,594 of record NW_028280870.1, on the reverse strand, counting down.
AGGAAATATGTAATTCACGACATTTTGGGTGTCCAAATCCTTGTTCACATATCTGGGTTTCTCCACTTAGGGGCTATTTTTACATTATTTAATTTATGTTTAACTTGGTAAATAGCAATATTTGTTCAAATCTATTTTGACACGTGTTTGGATGCATTTCTCATTATTTTCAAACACTGTTTATAAGCTGAATCTAAAGTTTAGAGTTGCGTCTTTGGGGCGTTGAAACTGCATTATGAAAATTTTTAACCAAATCTTAATAGTCGTATTAGTAATTGTTTTATTTTGTTGTTTAAATATTTAATAGAAATGGCGGAAAACGGTCTACAGAATAAATTATTGACTAAATCATATATCGAGTTGGGGAATTCATGCTAGGTAGCACAACGGGCTGACCACCAAATAGTATCATTGAAAATAATAATAATTAGCTTAAAAAATACTTTTACTATTTCACAATATTTTATTAACAAACGCTACAAGTTGTGTGATATTGAAGTAATAAAATGCAAAATAATTTATCATTAATATTTTTTTCTAATCATTTTGATAAAAAGTGAAAATAAACGAACTATGTATAATAGGGTCTTTTATTTTTTTTAAACAAATGATTATGATCACGAATGTAAATATTGTATATATGATGATACGAATGTATATATGATCACGAATGTATAATCATGGTTTTTGAAAGAGATGAATGTAGATCTGAGTGTGAAATATTGGTAAATGGGGAGATTTTGGAACAGGTAGATGATTTCATATATTTGGGTAGTATGTTTTCTAGGGATGGAAAGATTGATAAAGACATAGAAAGGAGAGTGAATGCTGGGAACAGAGTGAATGGTGCACTAAAATCAGTTTTAGCAAATAAAAATCTATCAGCGGAAGCTAAACTGGCAGTACACAATGGAGTTCTGGTTCCAACCCTTATGTATGGAAGCGAAGCATGGAGTTGGCAAAAGAAGGATGAAAGCAGACTGAATGCAGTCGAAATGCGATCCCTCAGACGAATGTGTGGCAAAACGATGTTTGATAGATGTTCGAATGATGAAATAAGGAAAGAATGTAAGGCTGAGATAAGCATTATCGATAAAATTAAGAAAAGTGTGTTGAGATGGTTTGGACATGTGGAGCGTATGAGCGAAGAAAGAACGGTTAAACAAATTTATGGAGCGAATGTAGTTGGAAAAAGAAGCAGAGGACGACCGAGGAAAACTTGGCACAATCAGGTATGTCAAATACTTGAAAGCGGCCGGGTCAGGAGTCGTAATAATCGTCGGGTATGTATGAGGAGATGCATGAATGTAGAAGAGGCAAAGAATGTTTGCAAAGACAGAGTGGTGTGGCGTTCGATTCTCTCTGCCTACCCCTGCGGGGAAGCGGCGTGATGGTTAGTTAGTTATGTAAATATTGTATAAACGACGCTAGCCGAATTTTTGGGGCATTTTTTTGCATTTAATTTTTGAATAATTTCAAAATGAAATTTAGTGATTGTTGGCTGGGCATTATACAGAAAGATGGTAGCACAATTTTTTATAATTATTCTTATTCGCACTCAATGGTGCATAGGGCACGGCATTAAACTGATGCAACGTTAATTAGATCGTTTATTTTATATAAAGTCAAGGTTATTAGTATTTTGCTTCATATTATAGTCCAGGGAATAAAACCCATATTGAATAAAGTGAAAAATCAGATATATTTATTTTTACTCCCCTGGGAATCGAACCTGGCACCTCCAGCATGGTACCCAAATGTGCTAATCACTACACTGTGGAAGCGGGGTGAGTAATTAATCAGTTATGTAATTAAAATTATATGACAACACATTAGTCTTTAAAAAATAGTGCCAGAAATGATGTGTAATATACTAGAACCAGATTAGGATAGTAAATAAAAGAAAATATAATTTATAGTTGAAGCACTAATTTTGTGATTTTCCATTTTATAATTAAAATGTATCTTTGTTTCAAAATCACTATAAATATTATATTCTAACTTAATTATAATATCTACCGGTTTCAAAGCTAACCGCTTCTTCATCAAGACTATTTATTAGGTTGCAAGTTATTATATTAGACCACGCGTATTAATGTACATCGAAATAAAAAAAGACACAGGGAAAAGATCTGGCCTAATCACCATTTAATAAATTAAATCTTATTATTAATCAAAAACTTAATATTCTCCTAAAACCTCCAAACTAAAAACCTCACAACCTCAAAGTTGAATACGAATGGTGTCATTCTGCATAATACCAGGGTTTTCACAATCTGGACCGTCGGGCGGCGCTGCCAACACTCGTGACGTCTTATTACTTACTATCTTGACACCAGTAAAATCATTAAAAAAAAGCGAATTGAATATTCAAAATATTAAAAAGACTATTCTTCATTATTGAAAAGACCCTATTGAACAAAATTAGGCTGGTGATAAACAGTCTCTAAAAATTGCATAGCGGAGTGTAACTAGCACTGCATGTTCCGGCCATATTGACGTTACAGAACTGTCCACTCGGGCAGGGGATCCCCACAGTGTCCCAACAGCTCATGTAATAGTTCTTGCTGATGCATTTTATCCCCACAGCATTGCATTCCATGCAAGCAACCGCTTCTGAAGATGGAATAACGCTCATCAGAGCTAACATCTGCGGAGAAATGTTAATGTCAATCAGTCAATCATTTGCAGTAAGCAACCCTTTATATGTTTTATTTTAAAATGGAACCACCGCCAGTTTTAAGACTTACATAGATTCATCTTATTCCAATAATGTTTTTTTGTTTATTTTTCTTTGACATATGATGGCATATTATTGGTGTTTTATATCAGTTTTTTTAAAGGAATACCCTGCAAAGCCTCTTTTTTTAGAGGCTTGTCTGCAGGTGGGACAGTAAAGATAGGGAAGGTAAAAGTAAAAAAGACATCACAAACACCTAGACCAATTGTAAATAAATCTTTCTTGAATTCATTTTGCAACTGGCCGGAATCGAACCCACGACGCCAATTTCGTAGCCGAGCATCTACTCAACTACACCACGGCGCCTGTCTTCTTCACTTCTGTCCAAATATATAAAATTTACAGTTGAAGTCGGTTATAATGTGGGTTTGCGGACGGTTGTCTAATTCGCGTTATATGATCCCCGCGGTATAAACGAACTATTCAAAATTAAGATTTTTTCTATGAAGAACAAAACATTTATAAACTATCATTATAATTTTTATACCTTTTTATAAAATATAAATAAAAATCTTAACACAATCATTTCATAATAAAAAAACAGTAATATTTTGCTGTTTATATATCGTTCACTCCTTTCAAGAACGTTATAAATCGAAAAACTTGATTTTTCAGGAGAACGTTTTTAAAATATAAGTTTAAAAAGATAATGTAATGTATTAAAAATAAATATCCAGCCACTTATTGAACTTTTTACTGTGCAACAGATCTTTTAAAGTAAAACCTGAAGGTTTTTCTCAATTTGAAAAATATTTGGTACATTTGTAAAAAAATAATTAAGCAATACCTTTTCTTCAAAATGGAAAAAAACACTTTCTGCCCTGTAGCGGGTAAATATTAAGTTAAAAATATGCCTCTTTTGCTGGGATATAGTACATTTTCTGGACATTCCGAAAACATGCACAAGTGAAAATTTACGATTATTTATTTATGACGTTCTTGAAAGGAGTGAGCGATATAGGTATATAAATATACCAATATATAAATAAATAAATATATATATATATATATATATATATATATATATATATATATATATATATATATATATATATATATAAATACAAATATAAATATATATACAATATATATATATATATATATATATATATATATATATATATATATATATATATATATATATATATATATATATATATATATATATACAAAATCTCAAGGTAGTATACGCTGTGTGACAATCACCATTCTGCCCATTATTAAACATCAATATCGTATCAATTTTCGAAAGTAGTATTACACAAAGTAAACAATGGATGGTAAGGAGCACTCGCTTTATTATCATACCACAAAGATATCAATGCTTTTATACAAATTATACAATTATAAAAACTCTATAAAATCAATATATTACCTTCGTATAAAAATATTTCTAGGTTAAATACATGTATTATACCAACAAAAGAAATATTGCAACAATAATTTTATTTTTACTGTCATTTCTTTAGTAGGAACTTAAAATTTGGAAATATAAAAAAAAATATCTTACCAAGAGAATACCAAAGAAAACAGCCCTCATCTTGTATCGCTGATGAATTTTAAAAATTGATTTCTTTTTGCACAACTAATGTGAGGATTATTGTAAATATTATACACAATGCAACTGTATTTATACCCCCCAAATGCCGAAAATTTATTATCTAATCAAATGTATTAATATTAAATTCCGATTGAATTAATTAATATTGAATTCCGATCCGTAAAGATTTTCAATCTTATCAAAAAGAATTTTCCGGGAAAAAAATATGTTCCCTGTCAGAATGAAAATGTAGAAAAACAGTCTACTTCGATAAAAATTAAAATATAAATAACAAATTAACTAACCATAACGCCGAAACCCCGCAGGGGTACGCAGAGAGAATAGAACGGTACACTACACTGTCTTTGCACACATTCGCCTCCTTCCCATTGGCATTGATACATCTCCTCATATTTTACATACCCACTGATTGCTTCGACTCCTGACCTGACCACTTTTCAGTATTTTACATATCTGATCATGCCAAGTTTTCTCGAGCTTCCTCTGCTTCTATTTCTTATTACATTTGCCTCATGAATTTGTATCAATGTTCTTTTCGCATGTACAAACCATCTCAACACACCTTTCTTTAATAATCTCAACAGCCTTGTATTATTTCCTTACTTCACCTTTGAAACACCTAAACGTTTAATATGTATATTTTTATACACACAAATATATATATATATATATATATATATATATATATATATATATATATATATATATATATATATATATATATATATATATATATATATATATATATATATATATATATATATATATATATATATATATATATATATATATATATATATATATATATATATATATATATATATATATATATATATATATATATATATATATATATATATATATATATATATATATATATATATATATATATTCTGTACAAGAAGTAAAATAAAGAAAAGCGGAAAAATACGTTGGTGTTTAATTTCTTAAATTAACATTATTAAACATATATAAATATTAATATCTTCTTTCCTTCTGCTTTAGTTACATCTTCGATATCATAGTATCCGTAAACTTGTTTGTTGTTCAAGTGGAAAATGCTATTTACTTCGCGAAGGCATCAACAGATGGCAGCACTATCTATCAATTTCAAGAAAGATACAAATTCGACTGTTATAAGACTGCATTATCGATCAATTCGTCACATTTATTATTTGTTATCTATAATATGATATAGTGAGTTGATTATTAAATAAATAAATAACATTTCAATTTAAAATAATAAAAAAAAAAACAATTTACTGTAGTAATTTCTTGGAATCAGTTAAAACTGTCAATTAAAAATCTAAAATAAAACACAAGATATCGATTCTTTTTTACTAAAACGTTAACTCTAATATCCTTGTTTGTATAATCCTTGTTCTTTAAAGCGTTTAGCCTTAAATATTCGCTATTAAAGTTGAATTTGCTTTTAAAACCATAAAAATTTAACATTTCAAACTACATACTCAGTATATTTTGCCAAATTTATAGAACGGTGAAAACTTAAAAACATGGATCATTGAGTCAAAATTTCATATTTTCGACTTAAAGTTTTTTGCCAGTGTATATGAGTGTGTTTGAATAAAGCAAAAATATTTTTTTAGTAATTTTATTACACAATATTTAATAAATATTAAGTCACATGTGTAAAAAGCTTTTTAAAAAATCCATATAAGTAAATAGGGTAATTTAGCGGCGAGTTCCACAATTCATGTCGAAGGAGGCGGTGGAGGGCACAGTGGGATATCCGTTTCGACGCACCACGGTATAAAATTGACGTCGCAAAGAGTTCCATCTGGACATGGAAACGTCTCCAATGAAGAGGAGCAGTTCGCGTAGAGGATGTGGTTGACGCACCTCACGTTGCTCAGCTCGTTACATTGCAGGCATCTGAGGGCACCTGAAGGAGGAATGGCGATCATCAACGACGAGATCTGTGGATGCATACACATAATATCACATGACAGGCGCCGTGGTGTTTAGTTGGGTAGACGTTTGACGTTAAATAAATTCTGGAAATATTTATTTTCAATTTTTGCAATGTATTTTTGTGCAATTACCTTTCCTATCGATAATATGATTTTTCAATCTTATATTTATTTAATCTGACCCTAGATTGGTACCTGAAGCGGAAGGCTGATCACCTTTCCTTCGCGTATTAAACGATCAAGATTACAATGTTTCTATACGATGCAGTGCCCTATGCACAATTGGGTTAGAAAATCCATAATATTCTACATGCAGCACATTCCTAAAAGTAGAGGCCTTGCATGTTATTTCTTTTATATATAGACTATTGTAATAGTGCAGGATCACCTTGCCTTTATATAATTAATCAACAGTATAACGACCCAAAAAACACTGCGCATCCATACAGTGCCCTACGCATCATAGGGTACGAATAAGGGTTAAAAGAAGAAGAAAATTGGCAAAATGTTTTTTTTTTAATAATGAAGAATTCAATCGAAAATATGGTTCACAACTTACCAGAAAAACAGCCCAAAACGTGGACTTCATTTTAGTTTGTTGAAATTTGTCAAAAGTTGTTCTTGAAAAGTAAATAATTGATTGTCTTCCTTTGCTTTATTATGTTGTACAGTAAATAAAAGTTTAAGTGACGCATCGTGTGTTTTACGTAATATTTATTCGATTTAGCATTTCGGTAATATACTTATCATTAATTACAATACAATGTACTATATCTAATCATTTAAGTAAAAACAATGTGGTTGATTATAATATACTGATTTTATCGAGACAGCACGTTTTTTAATGACACTTCAAAAAAAATATTTTTTAATGAAAGGTTTTATGATTCGTCACGAAAATATATTTTAAATTTGATATTTATCGATTTCTTGCAAACTTACTCCAGCCTTCTTGTGTCCAGTATTGAACAAAGACCTCCCTGTTGGACGCGTCTCTCTTCCAGTGCAGGCCCGCCACTTTCTAATATCATCGGACCATCTTGTCTGCTCACCCACGCTTCTGCTCTTCTAGGCCTCCAGTCAAGCACTTTTTTTCGTCCATATATCCTCAGACATTCGTGCCACATGACCTGTCCAGTTCCACTTTTGTTCCGCGATCCTTAAAAATCACCTCGGTTTTTTTTCCTTTTCCAAACATTCGGTTTTCGGTACCTTAGTGATTTGATTAGATCCTTCTGTCGATTGTTTTTTTGTGCTATCCGGAGTTTATGTATGATTTTTTTCTTAAGGCAGATGTCTCGAATCTATGCATCGAATGTTTTCCTCTTCAGATGGATGGGAATGTTTGGGGATTTTAGGACATTTGATCATTTACCAAATGCAGCCTATCCTAAAGCTCTTCGCCTTTTCCATATTGTATTGTAGTTATATGGCATGCCCTTGAATGACCAAGACTAAATCGATGGATACATGAGTACATAGTAAAAAAATGTGCTTGTTCTGTGTGCTGATTAAGGGTTAGATCATTAATCGATATAACAGAAACAAATTGAGATTTTTAAATCCGTTTATTAAGGATTACTTCAGTTATTGCATCAGGTTAGTATAAATTTAACTTTAAAAACATATGTCAAAGTTAATCTAATAAAATACAGTAAACAAATATTTGTGTTGAATATTGAAAGCATTAACTTTGTGGATCAAATTGATATATTATTTTGAGAAATAAAAATACTTTGTGTTTTGATCCACTCACATTTTTATTAACCAACTAGTTTCGGCAATAACCTGTTGCCCTCTTCAGGGTTTAATTTATTACTATTATTATTTAATTTATTATATTATTATTAGTAATAAATTAAACCCTGAAGAGGGCAACAGGTTGTTGCCGAAACTAGTTGGTTAGTAAAAATGTGAGTGGATCAAAATACAAAGTATTTTTATTTCTCGAAATAATATAACCAATATTCGATTTGACTATAATTGCACGAGCGCCGATATACACTAAGCAGAGAGTCCTTCTAAATACCGCACAGCGGAGTATAATTCACCCCACATGGTAGGGGCATATTGACGTTGCAGACCTGACCAGGACCACAGGGTAGCGATTGAGGAGTTCCGACGCAGTTCATAAAGTGGTCTCTAGAAATGCACATGAGGTTATTATTGCACTGATAGCATCCTACGGCTTCTGCAGAAGGAACGACGCTCACCAAGGCTACCATCTGAAAACGAAAAATTCTCATTATCTTTTGAACACATTATTTTAAAACGTTTGTACGACCTTTTGATTGCTTCAAAAGCTAGGTATGGCCTTTCACTCAAGCTACCACAAGAAGGATTGAAGTCAACGATATTTCTGAGAGCAAATCCTTGTTCACGAATCTGGGTTCCACCACTTTATTACTGAGATATTTTTACACGTGAATACTTTTAGAACTTCCATATTCTTCTACATCTTTGTTCAGATGTAAAAATAGATGTAAAAACCGAAGAAGAACATGAAAGTATGGGTAATTATATAGGGCCTATAACTATGGCCTATGAGAATAATCGGCAAGTATGTATGAGGGATGCTTGAATGTGGAATAGGAAAATATTGTTTGCACGGACAGATTGGTGTGGCGTTCTATTCTTTGTGCCTACCCCAGCGGGAAAGCGTCATGATGGTTAGATTTAAAACAATTATAATTTAATACAAAATTGTAAAAATATACATTAATCCTTACCAACAAAACAACACAGAATAAAGTCTTCATTTTAGTAATTATAAATAAGCCTTTTAAGATTATGTAGAAGTGAGAATTTTTTACCAATTTTTATAATAGTTACCGCAAATATTGTTGTAACATTGGCGCACTTCACGAGCATTTATACCGTTTAGGACAGTGGTCGGCAAACTTATTAGCCAAATACGCATATTACAACGAGTGAAAATTTTCTTGAGAGCCAAATCTGTTGGCACTTCTAGTACGCCTTTATTATAATTTTAGACCATTAAAAAATTACGGGTACACTCAATAAAACTTGATTTCACACTAAATAAGGATTTTATTAATTGATAAAGAATATTTTCAATATAAGGTATCTATAAAAACTATACTGAACGTACGGCTCGGAATGGAAGGAGCCATATTCAATAAAATGCGCAATGTCTGGGACTCACTGCTTTGCTCGACAAAAACCAAGTGTCATCTCTTTAACGCCTGCATCCTAACAGTGTTGCTGTATGGATGTGAGTCGTGGCACCTCACCAAAGCTCAAAGCAAGAATCTAGCAAGTTTTGAAATTAGGTGCCTGAGGCGAATACTGGGTATAAAGTGGTATGACTTCGTGAGGAATGACCGATGTGAGGAGAAGAACTCAACAGCCCCTCATACTGGAAGTCCTGAAGAGGAGAAGGTGGACATGGTTGGCACATGTCCTTAGAATGCCACCTGAGAGCATCAACCCCTCGTATCTCTTCTTCCAACCCCGAGGATTCCGGCGCCCCGGAAGGCCGCTGACGACCATTCACCGACTATACTCAGCGGAACTTCGAGACGCCAACTGACCTGGGAGGAAGCCAAGGAGATGGCGCGTGACAGAGTGACGTGAAAACGTCTCGTGTTGGCCATATACTCCACCTAGGGAGCAAACATGGAAAGAAGAAGAAGATTAAAACGCTACTTGCGAATAATATCCTTGCATTTCCTTTGAAAGTTTAGTCAAGTCAGGTTTGCATGTCGTTATTATTAGCATGTTCAACAAAAAGACGATTTAGCAGTTTGCTTGCAGCCGAAGCTACACTTAAAAGGTCAAAGAACGGCATACGGCTCCGGAGCCACACTTTGCCGACCTATGCGTTAGGAGATGTATCATTTATATTTCATTTATCTAATCAGTTTTATAAATGACTTCATGGATATATAATATATAGATCACTCCTTTCAACAACGTCATATATTTTTAAAAAAATGTTTTTTCAGGAGATCGTTAATATAATAAAATGAATTAAAAATAAATATCTAGCCACTTATTGAACTGGTGTAACAGATCTTTTTAGGTAATCCTGAATTACCAAAATATTTTAAGGATAAAATAGTTTTAAATAAAAATTGTCATTAACATATTTCTAGAAGGATAAAATAAGACTGCCATTGTTGAAAAAACCCGAGTTGCAAAATTGTTTAATGTATAAGGATTTGAAAATGTATGATGAGATGCCTGTGAACTTAAGAAATTAAATTATAATAAAAAATCTTAATTTAAATTATAATAAAAAATCTAAATCTGTCTTAATCGTGATTTGTGTGTTTTGCTGGGAGGTGCTTTCTTGTGTTATGTGTGAGTAATTCTTAAATGCATATGTTAGATGCATTGAATTATTAAATTCGAAGTTCTTAAATACATATGCAAGATATATCGAATACATTTGATAGTGCATTTTCGCTAAAATGACTCGTTGTCCATTTAACGAAAGCGGTTAACTACGAAACAGTAAAAAATGTATCATGTTATTTCACGGGTCTTCGGACTGTCATCATCATAACATGTCGGCTGTCCAAATTTAAAACACAGTAAGGGACAATTTTTTTGTAGTAGTTTTTTTTTGCATTTTTGGACTAAGTAGAGTCTACTTAGTCCAAAAATGCAAAATATTTATATATATATATATATATATATATATATATATATATATATATATATATATATATATATATATATATATATATATATATATATATATATATATATATATATATATATATATATATATATATATATATATATATTTATATTTAAACATACATTTTACTTTAATCTCATAGTGCATTGGCCACCTAAAATGAAAGGCGTTAGCTCAACTTCCCCTGAAGAAGATTTATCTCACTTCCAACATTCATATCAAGCACACAAGTATTAGGAAGGATTGAAGGGTATAAAATTAAAGGGAAATCAAATGACTCTGTATTTTATCTGAACGAATGTTTATTTTTATTACGTTTTGAAGTTTAATGAATAATTGAAGAGCATAAACAAGAATAATATGTAATGGGTCTCCATATTATTACATTTTTTGGTGTTAAGAAGGGTAAAAAATAATAGGAAAATGAAATGAGCCTCTATTTTATTACATTTTTAATTTATCATTAAAATACGGTAAATTAACGCGTTCCACTAAGCTAAAACTCTAACGGTCGCACAGTGGAGTGTAGTTTTCACCACACCAATCGGGGTAATTGACGTTGCAAAACTTTCCTACTCCGCAGTGACGTGTTATGGGAGTCCCTAAACAATTCTCAAAAGTGTCCTTCGTAAGGCAGCGGACTCGCACCAAATCGTTGTTACACATCCTACAAGGAACTTCTCCCAGAGCAGGACTAAACCACATCGCAACCAACATCTGTGAACAATAAAATATATAGTCTATATATGTACAGTGGTATATACTCTCACGGGTGTGATTGATGTCTGATTTATAGTCTGAAAGGTGTATTTAATATAAAAATGTAGACGATATAGTACAGATTCAAGGAATGGGAATATTTAAACTGGATATTTGAATTTTTACGTTTTATTATTAAAAAAATATGTATAAAATTCCCAACCTATTTATTACATACGTTATTTAGGTAAAATATACAATAGTAAGAAATAATGAAGTAAAATCAGTTTTTTTGATAGCAAAGTAAGAAAATATTACAATGATTAAAATGGATCAAATATGTATGGTGAAAATAAAATTGGAAATACTCCATTATTTAGTCGCTTTATTTGTGATGTTTTGACAGTTTGTTCCTGTCATTAGTTTTAAGTATTAATATAACATTATATATAACATTATAAATATTTTGCGGACACCACTAAGTCACCTGACCTGTTAGTGAAGTATTTTTTTTAAATTTTTATTTCTAAAGTGATCTTTAAAAATTCTGATTTATAAATAAAGTACAATAATACGATGAAAATGACATTGAAATAAATAAAGTTATAGTGAATGAAGTTCTTACCAAAATAACGGAAAAGAAAATAGTCTTCATTTGGATTTTTGAATATACTCTTATATGTGGTAGGTACTTAAATATTTAGTGCTTAAAGAATATCTGACTTATTTTCATTTGTATTTACTGACTGCTATGGAATTAAAGAATACACCTCTATATATACCCTTCAAAAAAATAATTTTACTTTAATTATCTAATCGATTTCATTAATATTATATCTATTACTAGCGTGTATGCGGCACGCTTTGCAAAGCAACAGAATAAGCGATAGAATAAGTCGGACTTGAGGCGAGGCTGGAGCCAATCAGAAGCGATAAGCTAAGGTTAAGTTTTCTTACCTAAATTTGACAGGAGTGAGTACCTACATTCAAAAAA
>NW_028280870.1:2447500-2517500 GCF_059751285.1 Brachycentrus maculatus | reverse complement strand
TGTCCAGGAAGACAGGATATGATCTCGGTTTCTGTGCAGCTCATATAAGCTGTCTTGGAGACACATTTCGCGTTAGTCCAACGATTACATTCTTCGCATACATAGGTGAAGGCCCCAGACGGTAGAACGCTCACCAGGGCTAATATCTGTAAATACAAATGTACATAGTTAAAATTAGATTTACATAAGTTCTGTGCTGACTTTTCTTTATCTTTGTCTAGATCTTCCATCTCGATGTTATGTCGCCTGAGGTCTGGGCACTGTTCACTGCCTCTGCATCTTAATAAGATAAAGTGCGTTACATCACCATACTGCGAATATGAACAAGATATAGGGGATGCAAACTGTACGTCTTTCTGTGTCCGCTCAAAACAGAGATAATTTAACTTTCTGAATAGCTTGACAAAGGCAGGAATCCAGCTCCCCACCCTTCTTTCTGAACCTAATGCTAGAATTGCGGTCATAATTTCTAAAATGATAAAGCTAAATGCATTAAAACTATGATTTTTTATAAGTTACTATTATTATTTTTATTGTTGTTTTGTGTGTACATAAAAATAAGACTTGGCACTGGCAGAAATATCCTCTCACTGGGTGACTGCTAAACAAATATAATAAATAAAACAACTAAGTATAAAGTTTTTTCCACTTTTGTTTTATTTCACTGGTGACCGGGTTTTGCCGTTATCAACATAATAAAGCTGATGGGGCTAGACAAAATTCTAAGTTATTTGCGCAATGAAATAGGGATAAAAAAACTTTGATTTTATGTGTTTATATATATATATATATATATATATATATATATATATATATATATATATATATATATATATATATATATATATATATATATATATATATGTATATAAATATATAAGTATATATATATATATATATATATATATATATATATATATATATATATGTATATATATATATATATATATATATATATATATATATATATATATATATATATATTATATATATATATATATATATATATATATATATATATATATATTTATAAATATATATATATATATATTTATATATATATATATATATATATATATATATATATATATATATATATATATATATATATATATATAAATATATATATATATATATATTTATAAATATATATATATATATATATATATATATATATATAAATATATATATATATATATATATATATATATATATATATATATATATATATATATACATATATATATATATATATATATATATATATATATATATATATATATATATATATATATATATATATATACTTATATATTTATATACATATATATATATATATATATATATATATATATATATATATATATATATATATATATATATATATATATATATATATATATAATATATATATATATATATATATATATATATATATATATATATATATATATATATATATATATATATATATATATATATATTAGTACACACTTTTATTATAATAATTAATTGTTTACAATATAAGATATAAAATTATATAACAGCTTTACGGATGTAAAGATCGGAAAATTCTCGGATCGGAAAATAAAACACATTTATCAAATAATTTGTTATTTCATGAACGATTTTTTTTTTTAAAAAAGTGTTTATAAATTATTTCTCACCAGTATAATAGCAAACAAAATAGTCCTCATCCTGGTAATGATTACTGTAATTCTTTCCTATGTATTCGACTGATTTACTATTTTAATTAGGTAGTATACACATGTTTGTGTTTTGCCCAAAAAACATTGGTATTTATAGTTTAATTTATTAGTAATCTAATCAGTTTACTTGAAAATAAACTATTATAGATTATATGTATAATGTACAAAACAAGGTAGGTGTTGGTAAAAAGATTCGATACAATTTTTCAGACGAATTTAATTTTAAAGATGTTTTATAATAATGCTCGTCGTAGTTAAAATGTGATAACAATTGAAAGCAATGTTTGATATTGTTATTATATTACAGAAAACAATCTTACAAATGAATTTAAATCATCTAAGAATGTTCGTTATAAATAATGTAACATACACAGTAGAAAACCTTTAAATATTCGTTTAAAATAATGTATTTTGTAATGAAAAAATCAAGAATGTTCGTAAAAACAATGTATAATTTAGAAAATCCGTAAAAAATTTCTTTGAAAATAATGCTTAAGTAATATAGAAGATCTGTGAGAATATTCGTTAGAAATAATGTTTAATATTTAAAAAAAATCTGTAATAATTTTCGTTACAAATAATGTAGGATATATGTAATAATGTTCTTTTTAAATTATATATTATGTAGAGAATCGGTAAAAATGTTAGTTACAAATAAAATATTTTATTGAAAATCTGTAATAATCTTCGTTAGAAATAATTTGTAATGTAGAAAATCTGTATAAATGTTCAATTTATCGGCAAAATTATATAAAATTACGGTTCTTAACTCCTATCTTGTTTTGCATTGTATAAAACGTAAATTTTTATCTAGTCTTACGATGTCGGTAACTAAAAAACCCGGTCGCTGGTATGTGTTTTTATTATTTACATAAATATTTCAATTTCATACTATTTCTGTAAGCCTAAGCGGCTCATTATTAGAAATAGGTTTCAAATTGTGGTAGAATGGGTTTGAACCGAGAAACTCTGACTTAAGAGTCCGCGACACTAACCACGGGACCACAACCCGACACTATTTTATAACATTCTTTCAGCACGTTTAAATATCTAATTGAAAACTTTATGCCTCTTTCTGATCATAGTTACTTCTCAGAAGAGAACCCTTTCCATTCCTCCACATAATACAACATTCTATAGTCATTCCTGCACTATCTAAACGACGAGACTATGAAATAAATTACCTCTTCAATTAAAAGATTATATATTTTTTTATTGCCTTATTAATTATAATTTAATGATTATTTCATTATTTTCATATTATTTTTTGACATCTCATTAAAGATGAAGAAGAATATGGAAGTCTGGGCATTTACGGGGCTGACGACCGTCATAGGCTGGTTTAAGTGATCACTTTACATACGTGTAACATTCACCATTTCTACCCATTATTGACAACTACACTACTCAAATTTTTGGAAGCTCTATATATATGAACCAATTTAGAAACCTTGTTCTTGAATCACTAGAACTTCACTAGAGACATCTATTGGTGAGATGTAAAGAAGCTTTTTACTAAGCAGAAACTCTTATATTAGTATGTGAGGTCCGAATCCTGGATTATAATCACACACGTGAGAAACGCCAGAAAATAACAATTTCATTTTTATTATTTAGCTTATAATTCTACAAGGTTTCTAAATTCGTTCAAATATATTGAGCTTCCAAGAATTTGAGTAGTGTGGTTGTCAATAATGGGTAGAATTGGTGGATGTTACACGTGTGTAAAGTGATCACTTAAACCAGCCTATGACGGTCGTCAGCCCCGTAAATGCCCAGACTTCCATATTCTTCTTCATCTTTGATGAGATGTCAAAAAATAATATGAAAATAACTCCTGTAATTGGAGATAATCCAGATTTTGTGAACAAGTATTTGGACACACTCAAAATGTTGTTCATTATTTTCAATGAAATAATCAACCTTCAAGAAATGTCTAAAATATTACTATCTTTCCTTGGAACCTTAACTGTCCATCATATCGTCTTTAGCTTCGTTCCTCTACCTCTCTCACTCAACTCCTTGCCTGATCCTACTCTCTTTGCCTAGCTTTTTTTACCAATTTAAGTATACTGTTTCATATAGACTGTTGTAATTATTTGATAATTCATGCTGCTCATAGTAATTTATCTTTTATATACACTAATGAGTTAGCACTTATTTCAATCAGATCAACTATTTCATGTGCAAACATTGAGCAGTATCACTAGTCTGTTTTTGGTTTGTTGGAAGATATTCCTTCTTGCAAATAAGCCCGCCAATGTAGTGGATATATGTATATATTTTGTACAATAGGTAAAATAAACAAACGCGGAAAAATACGTTGGTGTTTAATTTCTTAAATTAACATTATTAAACAGATATAAATATTAATATCTTCTTATCCTCTTTTTTATTGTATTAGATCTGAAGATCCGTTTTTTTTTCGAAAAAGTGACTCCTCCTATGTTGACGTCCAGCTATCCTTTCATCTCTTTGGTGGTCTTCCGGGAAGGTGGTACCTTGTTACCCGCAATGTATGGGATCCTTGCTCCATCCATCCTGTTGACATGGCATCTCCAAAATCTTCCTCTTTCTCTGCTCCATCGTGCGACATCTTCTGTCTCACAGGACCGCATGATATCTTCGTTTCGAATTCTGTCTCTGAGCATCCTCCGTGTGATAGCCCTTAAGACTTTCTTTTCCGATGTTCTAGGTAGGTTTTTTGTTTCTGGTTGTATTGGCTCTTGTCTCCACTGCATACGTCGTAACTGGTCTTACGCATGTATTATGTGTGTATATTCTGACTTAACTCTCAGTTATAATAATTATGTAAAGCAATTTTATTTTACCTAAACTAGTATTATATTAAAATGAGCTCTAGTCACTTAGAGACTCTAACAAGTTGGAGGAAAGTCACCGCAAACTCTAGAGTAATTGACGTTACAGAATTCTCCAAGAGGGCAGGATACTGTTTGAGTTCCCGTACAGCTCATATAGGCGGTCTTTGAAACGCACTTCACACTGAGCCAACGATTACATTCTCCACATTCAAAGGCCTCTGAAGCAGGCATGATGCTCATTAGTGCTAATATCTACGAAGGCAATTTCGAATAATTAATATTGTGTTGTTATCATCATATGCTAAAAATATCTAATGAAATTTGTTTTAAAAAAATAAATTAAACAAAAATAAATAAGAACAGGGTAAAACGCATTTAATGTTTTGTAATCGATAATTTATGATAATTTCGTTTTAATACCCATCAAAAATAGTAAATGATAAAATATTTCTCACCAAAATGACAGCAAATAAAACAGTCTTCATTTTGGTAGGTGGTAATTTAGATAATCCTTCTTAGTTACGACGATTCTCAATCTGATTTATTATATCAATCACTGGGAACATATAGATACTTTTGTTACTGTCCATAAAACACCGGTATTTATATTTTGAGATGACACTGCATTATAAATTATCTCTTGCAAATTACTAATCAAATTACCAATAAAAACAATTCGTCAGGTGATTCATAAATTATCTATCAAATATATATCACGAGGTAATGATGCGCAGATGTGTGCTGACACCAGATAATCCTAATACAGGTATGCAACACTGTTTTTTATAAGGGTAAAAACATATATTTTAAGGCCCAATATACGATAAATCACAACTTAATTTTCTTTAAACCCAGGTAACATTTGACGAAATTTTTTTTTTTTTTTGTCTTTGTATTGAAAGTTTTTCTTAGAAATAAATACATCGTTTTGAAAAAAAGAGCTATTCAAAGGTAAGGAATTCAAAAATAAACGTTTAAAATGTTTTTTTTTTAAATAAATATTCTAAAAAAATTACTAATTTATTTTTTTTTGAAAATAGTGCGCGAAGACACGTCCGCGTTCTGAATTAGAACGTTTGAGATAGTTTGAGATCTCAGCCTTAGTATCTAAAATGTATACTTATTATCAAAAAAATATAAGTTTAATTAAAATCCCAACAAGATGAAGAAGAATATGGAAGTCTGGGCATTTACGGGGCTCCATATTGTAAAAATACTTTGTGTTCTGATCCACTCAATTCTTCATCTATTGAGATGTCAAAAAATAATATGATAAATAATTCCTATAATTGGAGAATATCCAGATTTGTGAACAAGTATTTGGACACACTAAAAATGTTATTAATTAAGATCCATTTGCAAAATCGAGTTCCACTGAGCGGCGGATCAGGGAGCGGCCATGTTCCGGCCTTAGCGCGGGCACAGCGGAGTGTAGGTTGGGCCGCACCATGGCAGCTGGTTGACGTCGCAGAAGGTTCCGCTAGGGCAGCGGATCAGTTTGGGGGTGCCAAGGCACGTCATGACGGCGTTCTTGGAGACGCATTGCACGTTCAGGCCGCTGCACTGCATGCACCCGACGGCTCCGACTGCAGGACCCACGTTCACAAGAGCCAACACCTGTGGATAATGATAAATGGATCTTTGTCAGACGAGAGGAATATCTAATTTAACATACTCAACCTTTAAAGGATTGTATTAGACTCGTGAAGTGTTTATAACAGCCGATATAATTAATATTTTATTTCATCATTTTCTTTTGGAAAATTCGCCTTCGAAAAAAACCTATTTTCGTAAGTTGGCAATGAATGATGTGTGTGTGTGTGTGTGTGTGTGTGTGTGTAATACAATGGTAAATGATAAAGAGCTATACGCGATAATCAAAAATGAATAAGGTGACATTTATTTTTACTTATCATCATTCATTTACACACATTTAATACATTGACTTGCAGCCTTCTGATGAACTACATTATAAGAACCCGATGGAAAACCACTTAAAGAGCGGTTTATTGTAAATTACATTTTTATAGTTTGTAATTTCGGGTCTTTTTTATAAATAAATACATAAATTCAATTAAAGAAAATGTGAAGATCTTACCAGAACGACGGACAACAATATGATCTTCATATTGATAGATTTTTTTTAAATATCTGATGAGTGATATGCAAGGTATTCTACAATAATACTCGTATGGCTTTCCTCTTTATATATTATATGGTAAACCACCTGAAGTAAGTAATTCCTCATTTTCCGTCATAATATTTATTATATTTAGTGCAAAGGTAGCGCAAGTCGGGGATACTTTGCGCCAATGTGGTCTAATTTATTTAGTTATTTTATACGACCCATATCGGCACCCATATAGTGCATAAGGCATCGCGTCGTATCGGTGCAGTGTTAACTTGATACCTTGTGGACCTTTAACTTGATCGTTAGTTTAGTAAAGGTAAGGTAGCCCGTTAACTTGATCATGGATTAAATTAAGTTAAGGTAGTGGGTCAACTTGGTGGTTAATTAAATGAAGAAATAGTTGTCCATTTATAATAAATTAAATTAAATAAAGCATTGTTCCGCAAAGTGTGTGCCGCGGAAAATGTCTAGTTTTGTGAAAATAACACATTGCTCCAAATTTTGATTGCCTCTGCTCAGTTGACTAGGCTCACATTTGGCACTAAACAATATGTTATCATAAAATGGTAAATATGCACGTCTGAAATTTCTTAATTTTGAAGGAATTTTGGTGACGTATGCGAACGCACGTTTTTCGTTTTATTCAAATAAAGTTTAAACCTTAATATCTCCCTTAGTTCTTTACAGATTTCAATAAGGATGTTATCGATAGTCTTGTGATTTTTCATATTAATTTATTAGATAGATAAACCAACAAACCAACATAGTGACAAAAATCTATTCTTAAGCTGTGAAAACCCATATTCGTGAACAAGTATTTGGACACACTCAAAATGTAGTGAATAAAAATAATAATACCCCAACTTACGATATGAAACGCTTTATCTTATCTCAGCATGTATGTATAACTACATATTTCCATAGAACTGGAGATTTACAAATAATATATTGTTTCATGGAAATATTTATGAATGAAAATATAGTTAGACAAAAGTTGGAAAATTTTATTGTCATCAGCGCGTCGATTCCAAACGCTCTAACTACGTAGGGTGGATGACTTCAACTTTACTTATATTCGGTGTCAAATAAATAATAATAAAGTTAATTGATAACAATATCTTCCTGAAAATACGTCTCCACAACCGTTTAAATTTTTTTTTCTAAAAAGATAAATATTTTTGTTTTTATTATTTACACAAATATTTCAATTTCATTCTATTCTGTGAGCCTAAGCAGCTCATTATTAGAAATAGGTATCAAATTGTGGTAGAGTAGGTTCGAACCGAGAAACTCTCACTCGAGAATCACTAACGCGAACCACGGGACCACAACCCGACACAATAATATCAATGACGTCAAAAATAAACGTTCAAGGCATCGATTCCATGCAGAATTTAAGGATTTAATATTGATTAGTAAGAATTTATTTTAATTTTTTTTCTTTGTGTACCTACCTCCGAAATTTCTCAATTTGGCAGATGTACCTTGGAAATAAAAAGCTTGCGGAACTCTGGTCTGCACCACGTGGTTAACACGTTATCTATCCATTGTAATCGACCAACTGGTGGATAAAAGGTAGGTCTTGGAACCAAAACAATATCCTCATCAATCGTAAGATTAATAAAATGTCATAACATAACTATCTAATAACAATTTTTATCAATCTCAAATGTATTTTTTTTATCAACTATCGTTACTCGCATCAAGACCACTGAGATAGTAAGATGATGATGATGATATGAATTAATAATAAATCAATTAGAGAATAGCATTTTTTACCCTCACCCGTACATAGGGCACTGGATTAAATTGATGCGGAGATTGATGTGGAAAGAAAGATGGGCCATAGAACACATAAAAAACAAACAATTCACCTTGTCGTTATAAGTATGCAGGGATAACTCGTCATTCATCTCAAAAACGCAAGGTCCGTTATTAAGTACATTAAACGAATATTTCGCTCACTCCTTTCAAGAACGTCATAAATAAAATAAAAACTTGATTTTTCAGGAGAACGTTTTTAAAGGTTAAAAATATAATACAATGTATTAAAAATAACTATCAAGCCACTTATTGAACTTTTTACTGTGCAACAGATCTTTTTAGGTATAACCTGAAGGTTTTTTCTCCATTTGAAAAATATTTGGTATATTTTCGTGTAAACTTTCTTTTTGGTTTTTGGCACATGGGTGTGGAACCCCAGTAATTTACTAAAATTATAAATATAATTATATTATCTAGATAACGGTAAGATACAGGGGGTTAAAATCGGACCAATACCTTTTTTACATGGACATTTAGTAAAAAAAAATTAGTCATATACGGAGTTGTAACAATATAAACCCGCCACAATGGAAGCATTGCACATTGTATACAATGGTATATGTAAATAGATACGTTTACTTGTGAACGTATGTTAATATTATGAGGTGTTTTTTAAAATTGTTTTGTTCATTATTTAAAATTTTCACGGAAAACAAAGATAAAATAATGGTAAACAAAGTTATTATACTCGGTACATTATGAGTAATTTCCTTATCAACGTTTTATGTGCAACAGAAAAACATATTGTAGATAGTATCGAAGATGATATACCTACTTCGATATACTATTTTCAATCAATATTATTCAAGATAATATCTATTGTTGTATATATATATATATATATATATATATATATATATATATATATATATATATATATATATATATATATATATATATATATATATATATATATATATATATATATATATATATATATATATATATATATATATATATATATATATATATATATATATATATATATATATATATATATATATATATATATATATATATATATATATATATATATATATATATATATATATATATATATATATATATATATATATATATATATATATATATATATATATATATATATATATATATATATATATATATATATATATATATATATATGTAATAAAATAACTAGGTACCTACCTATACATTTTATTAAGTACTTATAAATAGTACCTACATAAAACAGTTCTACCACCAGATGTCGCATGCGTCGCACAGAATTAAACAAAAGAGATCCGATAGAAAAAATATAATAATATTAACTCTCAGAATCAGATAGATATAAAAATTATTGTAAAGATTAATTGAGAATAAACTTTTATTGTCGTTTCTTTAATTACAAAGCAACACATTGTTTATTTTATTATTATACACCCACTTTACATATTTATAAAGAAAAATATTACCACGTTATAAAACGACAATTTTGTTAATTGGAAATGGATTATGAAACATTAGATGTATTAAAACAATTACTACAATATGTTCGGAGTGAGAGAGAAAAATTAGAAGATGATCAAAGAAAACGATTAGAAGAAAATCAAAGAAGACGTGGAAATCTAAGAACTAGTGATAAAATTAAAGATAAAAGTCCATGTAAGATTTGTGAAAATTTAAATAAGGGAACTCGATATCACTCTGAAGCAACGTGCTGGTTTAAAACAAAGGAGGATGATAAGATTAATAATAAAAATGAAGATTTACAAATTACACAGAAACAGTGCTTGAAGAATGAAAATAAAAATAATGTGGAAAAAATTTCTACGAAATATAAAATAAAATATACTCCAGAAAAGAAGAATTTCGAAGCAGATTGTATGAGCAGGAATCCAGTATTAGAATCGAAGGAAAATGCAAATGAACAATTAAAAGTTGGAAATTTGGTTAAATTAGAAGATATTTTAAAAGATCAGAATAAAAATGAAGACATACAAATAACACAGAAACAGTGCTTGAAAAATGAAAATAAAAATAAAGTAGAAAAAACTTCTACGAAAGATAAAATAAAATATACTCCAGGAAAGAAGAATTTAGAAGTAGATTGTCTAAGCAGGAATCCAGTATTAAATTCGAATGAAAATGCAGATGAACAATTAAAAGTTGTAAATTTGGTTAAATTAGAAGATACTTTAAGAGATCAGAATAAAAATGAAGGAATTCAAAAGAAAAAAACAAATGGATTGAAAAAAAACTGTGTTTACTTTAAAAGGGTCAAGAAAAAAAAAAGAAAGAAAAAAAAGAACGGAAAAAAGAAAAAAAACAAGAAAGAAAAAAAAAGAAAGAAAAAAAGAAAAAAAAGAAGGAAAAAAAGAAAGAAAAAGAAAAGGAAAAAAAAACTTTATCACATCACTAAACTTATACCAGTTTCTTCACTACAAGGAGATGATCCGGAGAAGGAGGAGTGAAAATTTTACTATGAATTTTCATCCCCGAGGGGGGAGATGTAATAAAATAACTAGGTACCTACCTATACATTTTATTAAGTACTTATAAATAGTACCTACATAAAACAGTTCTACCACCAGATGTCGCATGCGTCGCACAGAATTAAACAAAAGAGATCCGATAGAAAAAATATAATATTATTAACTGTCAGAATCAGATAGATATAAAAATTATTGTAAAGATTAATTGAGAATAAACTTTTATTGTCGTTTCTTTAATTACAAAGCAACACATTGCTTATTTTATTATTATACACCCACTTTACATATTATTTACACCCAATTTATAAAGAAAAATATTACCACGTTATATATATATATATATAGTGAAAATGTTGACACGTAGGTAAGTACTTGAAAAAGTAAATATATTTTTCAATTTCCTTTTTCTGTGGTAGCAATATTTAGAACTGTCATTTTTTGACATAACATATTTAAGGTTATGCCGAGATTCCAGTGTTATCGTCGAAACAAAAATAGTCAGAATGAATTTTTTCCGCGGTTTATACAAAATTTCGTCATTCCAATCAAAATTAACACCTCTTAAACATTTTACTTATACATATAGACTTTGCTCGACAAAACTATTATTAGAAATCTCTGATCCTGCCGTTTTGAGATACTTCGAATACGTGAAAAATGAGTATTGGGACTTACACACGAAGATATCAGTAACCACAACAGAAAAAAATAGATTAAAAGAATTATTACCCGTTGTAAAAGTGTTGGAGGAACGATCGTGTATCATTGAGAATTTAAAAAACTTGGAAGAATTGAACGAGAAGGACTCGAAGGATAAAGACTTGCTAGAATTAGTTAAAGAGGAAAGAGAGACTTATAATGAGTTATTGAAAGGTTTAGATCAGCGATTGGTAGATTCTTTATTCGATTGCGATGTGAATTACGGGTCGTCTGATGTTATTCTGGAGATAGTTTCCGGCGTGGGCGGCCAGGAAGCCATGCTGTTTGCGCGGGAGGTGTACGACATGTATCTGGGCTACGCCAAGCACAAGGGGTGGGCCTGCGAGGTGACGCAGCTGGACTGCACGGAGCTGGGAGGCGTGCGCAAGGCGGGGGTCGTGCTGTCGGGGGTCGGGGCCTTCGAGGAGATGAGGCTGGAAGGGGGCGTGCACCGGGTGCAGAGAGTGCCGGCCACGGAAAAAGGCGGGAGATTGCACACCAGTACGGTCAGTGTTGCCATTATGCTGCAGCCCTCAGAAGTAAGTATTTTGATTTTATACCTATTTATTTTTTAAATACCTTTATTTTTATATGTTTTTGTTTATCCATCTTCGTTGTGTATTGGTTAGCGCGTTTTTCTACTGTGCTGGAGTTCTTGAGTTTATGTCAAATAATATCATTAATTTTATATAAATATTCATTTAACCTGTCTCGGACTGAGTTTCTGGGGACAAAACGGTATCTGGAGACTGATTTTTTTAAAAACTTTTTTCTATAATTTTATATCATAGTCAATGCGTATATGAAGGCCGAACTTTTAACTAAAGCCCGGTGACATTTATTTCTAAAATAGCACATGTACTCCCATCTGTGATTGTATTTAAAGACTAAAACCATACTTCAGATTATTTTTCTGCTTACCCTGCGATATTTGACTTAAAATGAAGATTGTGACAACATTGTAATGACGCTGTCAAAGAAAATCCGTGAAATAAAAAATCAATAATTTTTATGTAAATCATGTTTACTGGTGTAAACATTTTTTTATTCAAGGAAATTTGTTGCTTATAGCATTGACTATGATAAAAAAAAATGCAAAAAACAAATTGAAAAAAAAACTGACTCCCCAGATACAATTTTTTTCCGTAGAAACTCACTCCCGGACAGGTTAACAGAGCTGATGTAGTCCCCTATGCATTGGGTGCAGACTAGAGTTGAAATGTGTTAGCTCTCTTCATCTAACAGGGACAAAACGTTTTTTATACAAATGTAAAACAGAAGTTTGGTAGTCTGAAAATGGTTAAAGCCAGTGTGTACATAAGTATAATCTTCTACTTCTTCTTCTTCTTCGTCTTTATTTAGGACTATGTCCTGTCATTCTGCGGTCCGCTCCTAGGAGGTGGAAGATCAGCTGTCTCTCCATCTTTTAGGTGGTCTTCCTGGGGGTCTGCTACCTCTTATGCTGCTGTCCGCTGCTATTCTTACCACTCGATCCCAACTTGTTCTTCCCACATAATTTCTCCAGAAACGTCCTCTTTCTCTTCCCCATCGCACAACATCTTCAACATCACAGATTTTTCTAATTTCAGAGTTTCTTACTCTGTCGCGAAGTGTTCATTTCGGTTGTTCTAAATAGGTTTTTCATTCTCGCAGTGTCAGCTCTTGTTTCTGTGCCATATGTCATGATCGGTCTTAGTCAGGTCTTATAACTTCTCACTTTACTCTCTTTCAGCATGTGTTTATTTCTCCATACAGCATTTTTCAAGCATCCAGCTCCAGCAGCGGCCTTGTTTGCTTGCTCTCTTACTTTATTGTAGAGTTATTACTGCTGAACACCCAAATACTTAAGTATAATCAAAAAAATTAAATAATAAGACTTTGTGTAATCATTTTGAAAATATCAATTTTTCCCAGATAGAGATTGTAATTCCTGACCGTGACATCCGAATCGAGACTAAGCGGGCCACGGGAGCCGGCGGGCAGCACGTCAACACTACGGACAGCGCCGTGAGGATAGTCCACCTGCCCACGGGCCTGGCCGTAGAGTGCCAGACCGAGAGAGACCAGCACAAGAACCGGAAAGTGGCCATGGCCAAGCTGAGGGCTCTTCTGTACCACCAGCAGTCGGAGAAACAGGCTCAAGAAGGAAAGGCCCTCAGAAAGTCACAGGTGAGAACAACAAATAGATTACTAGACTATCACGCCCCAGTAAAAATATTGGTTTTCTTTGTATATTGGTTGCAGGAGGAAATTTCTTGTGTAGCCTAGAAGTATTCATTGTAAAACTGAGTACGTTTTTCTAAAGTGACGTTACAGTAAGGGACATTTTTTTGTAGTAGGTTTTTTTTGCATTTTTGGACTAAGTAGAATCTACTTATTGTGTTTTGAGTTTGGACAGCCGAGGTGTCATGCAAAATAAATGTTAAATTTATAATCTATAATTTATATTTGAAGCAATAACTTTGTGATTTTCCATTTTATAATTAAAATATAACTTTGTTTAAAAATCACTATAAATATTTTATTATAACTTAATTATAATGTCTACCGGTTTCGAAGCTAACTGCTTCTTTTTCAAGACTTACATAGTCTTGAAAAAGAAGCGGTTCGAAACCAGTAGACATTATAATTAAATTAAAATAAAATATTTACAGTGATTTTAAAACCAAGTTATATTTTAATCATAAATGTTTATCATTTCACACATTTTTTTTCAGCGGTTTTTCCATCAACTCCGACCCTAATTATACAGTGATCAACCCTGCACTTGATTTACGTGCATTATATTGTTTGATAATATTTTTTTCATAACACATTTTTGTCGGGCAGTTTTTTCATCAATCCCCACTCCTATTTACACTCAGATAGTCTGCCCCCTGACCCTCAGTATACTAATCACAAGTAACAGCAAACCCAATTCGATCTGTTCAATGCTTTTTGGCGCATCTTGTGTTCTACCAAAAGTAAGCAAATAGAACGCTTATAAACATCACCCGCTGTCTGCCAACAGTATGTAAAGGGCGCTTTTAAACATTTCCCGCAAATAATGTGTTAATATATTTTTATATTTATTCAATATCCATTTCCTATGTGGAGTAAACAGAGTCCACACACTGCCTCCAAGCCCTTCTGTGGGCTTCCAGCTCCTTTACATCCTTCCAAGTCAGATCCGTATCCGGATGTTTATAAGAAATCTGCCGATGAATAGTTAGCAGTTTTAATAATGTTTTTTTTTTTCAGATTGGTCAAGGGCTCCGTAATGAGAAGATTAGAACGTACAACTTCAATCAAGACAGGGTAACTGACCACCGGATAGGAACTGGAGGAGGCACAGTTCACGGCCTAGCCAACCTGATGGAGGGAGGCGCTGTCCTTGAAGAACTGATTACCCGGCTGAAGAAATTTACTCACACGCAGGAAGTACTGCAGGATATAGAGTGTTTCAGAAAACCTGATAAAGAAACCAAAACTGCGAGTCAGAAATGATAGCCATTTTAATTTTATAAATGTACATTTGATAATTAAACGACTTTACAGTGAAGTTTGACTATAGCGATGAAAGAAATATCAATTATTAGGGCATTGCCGATGTCACCACCCTAATGAATAAAAGTGAAGCATGGAGTTGACAAAAGAAAGATGAAAGTAGACTGATTGCAGCCAAAATGTGTATATATACTCTGATATGTACGGCAAAATGATGTATCATGTCTGAATGATGAAATAAAAAAAAGAATGCAAGACTGAGATAAGAATTATCCATCAAATTAAGATAGATTAGGATGGTCTAAAAATGTGGAATGACTATATGAGGAAAGAACGTATATACAAATGTACCGGGCGAATATAGTTGGAAATAGAAGCAGAGGAACTCCGAGGAAGACTTCGCGTGAACAAGTACTTGGAGTAGAGATATTCACCAAATATGTATGACATGCATGAATGTGAAAGAGGAAAGAATGTTTGCAGATACATGGTGGTGTGGTTCTATCCTCTCTGCTTGCCGTTAGTTAATTTATAAGTCTGTTATGTAATATGTATATGTTTTTAAAAAATATATAGATGGAAAGATGGTAAAAATAAAACAATGGTTTGATATTCAATAGAATCATTTATTTGTACAACATATATCATATACATAAAAAGGCACACAGACTATACAAAACGCTTTAATATTATAAACATCTCAACAAATAAACACTTAAAAACAAAGTAAATTGTATTACTTTCCCATTTACGAAATAATTCAACTTTTTGTCAAAGGAATTAATTCAGCTATAAAAAGGCATCAATTAAATAATGTAAAATGTAATTTACCTCACTATTAATGCAAAGAAGCCTCACCAAGATGTTTGTATAATATATTTTTATTTTCAAAAAATGATTACTTTCTATTATACTATTATATAACAAAGATCAAACTTGATTTTAATATGAAAATTCATTTATAAATAAAATTTGTATTTAAATGTTTGAACTGTAAATATATTTTTAAAAAGCTGGGAAAATACATATCAAATTAAACTATGTATGTATATACTTTTTATTTACACTCAGTAATATTATGTTTGGCTTTCTCCACTTCCTTAATCTAACGGGGATGATTAAAAATGAAAATAAATCTTTAAATTTATTTCAATTATATTAATAAATTTATTTAAAAACAAGCATGCTAATTTATAATCCAAACTAAGCATTTGATAAGAATAATTATTATTATTTATTTTTCTAATTTTGGTACAATTCGCAGTTGGTTACATTTTACAAGGCAATAGATGACATTTTGGCAAAAATTAATTCAAGATTTTTCTAAAACCCAAACCTGCATCTCGATATTAAACATTAAAATTGTATAAAAACAATTAAGTAAAAAGGTTATTCTTTTTATTACCTTTATACGCACCATAGGGCCTAGGAGACTACATCAAACCAACATAACTTGATTGTTACTTATATGAAGATTTGATCAGACCTGTGCTTCGGGTACCAGTCCAGGTTAATATGAAATGCAAATAGATATTAGAGTGAAAAGAACGCATTGAAACATCAATATAAGGTAAACAAATTCATGAAAGATATTCGACAACTAATTATAGACATAAGGAAAATTTTAATGACTCGGCCAGAAATCGAACAACAGTAGGTAATATATGTATGGTATATAAGGAATTTTATGATACCCTTTTTCTTTTTACACAAATCCTAAATATCAATAATTCCATTTATCATTTTCATTTGTAAAATTCTAATATCGAAATAAAGCTGTTTAGCCGGTTAACTGCCAAAAGCGCCATGAGATGCATAATTTTCTGTGAATGGAGCGCCGCTCATACAGAAATTACATCTTAAGACGCGCCGTTTTAAATGGGCTTTTACTAAAGAAAATCAATTATTTAAAATGTACAAATATATTGAACGCATAGTGACATCTATTGAGAATATCTTTGCATACTAAGAATTGAAACAGAATTTGTTTTTACCACTTTAAACAAAAATTAAAGTAAAATTCGCGGCGTGCTGGGTACCGCCACACATGTACCTGCCGGCAGTTAAAAGGTTAGTAAGTTGGCATGATTTTGGAAGGTTGGTAGCAGTGTTGTTAAAATTGATGTGTCAAAGATCCCACAGGTGTCAGTTCTCTGCTTGAAGTATGAAATTCAACAAGTTATGCGTACTATACAGTATCAAGATTTGCAATAAATTTTTCATTGTGGTCGAAACAACTAGTCACGTCACAAATTTTTTGATTTTCTTGCAGTTCAAATATAAATATTTGAATCCCTCATTTCTTTACGAATTCAACAAAAAAGTGCCGATGATATTGATTTATTTTCATATAAGAAATGGAAATAGCCCATTAGTTCACATTTCGAAAGTCCCATGGACTACAGAATATACATCACCATAGATAATTTTTCAGCAAGTGGACCATAGATAATCAACAATAATCTAAAATTATTTATAATTTCAAAATTAGAAAACTAATCGCCATCTTGACATGAATATGGAGAATTTCATGAATCTAAACTTTGGGTCCTGCATGGTGGTAATTTACTAAGGAAAATTTTGATTTTTTTAAATAGATGAAGCTAGGATACTTTTATATTAATTTAAATAATACCAGTATAATTGTTTAAATGATTGTAATTTATAAATTGTATAAATGAATTTCGAAGATCAAATATAATATCTCCATATTTCCTGTGGTTTAAATCTGTCTTAATCATTGAGGCAGCCTGTACAGTTTAATGAATGCCAAGCAAAATGTACCGAGCTTTTAAAATATTTTTTGTTTACACAATTTGCAATGGAGTTCCTAATGGAACTCCATTGCATTTTTATTGCTTAATAGCATTAAAAACAAATCATATTGAATAAAATTCTTGATAAGTTTCTCTCAATATTCTAAATGTTATTCCTTCAAAAACACCCACATCTCGCTAAAGTTAATTAATTATTATTTAATGGACATAATTTTGGAATGAAGACATTGCATACTTTGTAAATGTAATTTAAGTACCGAGGAATATTTTAAGCATAGTATTTAATTATGTGGAGTATGCAAAACGCATAACATTAATTGATAAAATAATTATATACATTTTTTAAGGTACAAAATGGGATCGGGATCCCACTAGATTATTCTTCAGTAAGTCAATTTATATTACTTTATATCATGTAAATGCCGATTTGGCTTGAGCTTTTTAAAGGTATTCAATTTGCTTATCAAATTTCTAAAAAGAGTGATGCATTGTGATGATCAAAAACAAGGTTGAATTTATGTTGAATTTGACTACTAGCCTGCATGTTGACAGGTTTCTAAAGGATTTTCTAGTGAAGTTATCTGAAATCCACTAACAAGAAAAGGTTAAGCTCGATGGGAAGTCGTATCTAAAATCTTTTCTCCCTATGAAGTACTTCAAAAGTTTTTAAAAATACTACACAGGCCAACAATTTACAACTTTTATTTTGTAACTGGCATGGAAATACCTGATCTTTATGCTCTTTGCATGGCTGAATTATTAAAAAACGAAAGCAAAAAAATATAGCACGTCAGATTTTTTACTTATGGATATTTTAAATTCTATTATTGACTAAAGTTTATCTTATTATTTATGTATATATGAACATATAATGCAATCGTATTCAATATTAATAAGTTAATATATTTCCACCGATACTCCATAATTATCAATACTTTTTTTTAATCCCTTAGACCTTAGACTAAAACATGTCTAGATACCAACCACTATTACGGTTTCAACGTATGGGGTTCATACAAACAATAATGTGACTGTAACATATAAACTTGGCATGATACATGCTTGTCACGATATAGCCATTGAATAAGAACGATTAACTCAGTCCAAATCAGTCATCAAAATTTCAGTTACAAAATCATTGTTGGCCAGTGTTATTTAAAGCCTGCTGGTAATATAGAAATATGACAGTGATAGAACCGTGAAGAAGAGTGGCTTTTTATCATTTTCTTCTTTTATCATAAACTCTTTGCTTACAAATAACATATTTAAAAAAAATGAATACCTGTCATTTTTATTTTCAATGATTTTAGTATTGTTAATATGAACAATTTAAAAAATTAAGTTGATTACTTTTTATTAATAAATTGCGACATTGTTCGACATTTCTATACAAAAAATAAGTATGCAGGAAACATTTTTCAGAAGTGTTAAAGCAGGGTTTTGTTTGTATAATATATATAGAAAACTGAACTAAATACTTAAATTTCATTTTCACCCTTATTACAAATTGTACAACTTGATTATTCCAAACATTTTTACTATTCTCTTTTTTACACTTTCCTCAATTTTACTTTTATCAGTCCCCAGAAAAACAAAATGATGACTTACTGTAGTACACAATATAATAAGTATGTCATTTGAAAGTAAGGAATTTATGGTAAAAGAAATATCCATGAAAATACTATGTGTGGCATTAAATTATATTTTAGTATATAATTTGACACTACACTACACTATGTAAAAATTTAAGACACTACAAAAATATGAAAAAAAATTATAAGAAATTGTTTTTTAATTAACATTTTGATTTTTACAGTTTTAAGTGATTTTAAATTTCCATCCACAATATTTAAAAATGCAAAAAAAATGCAATTTTCTAGTCTGGATACGGAAGCGCTTCTTGATACTCTGGGAGTATCTATTCGATATTCACATGAAGCGCGTGCCTGTAACATAACAGATGCACGTACGGCACCATGTTTAAGCAAGATATAATTACATTAGAATAATTCCGATAAGAAGTTTGGATTTCTGAATACCGCTAAATCATACATCTATCTGAGCAAAAACATGTGTGTAGTGTCAGAAATGTGTGTGTCACCCACGGTTAAGGTAAAAATATTTTTAAATTGAACAATCAAAATCTATGTATATTCTTTACAAATGCTATTTTCTTTGCCTTCAGTAAAAATATATGAAATCGACACATTTGCTAGATGTAATTTTGTTTACTTATTAAGAAAGAGTATACTGCATAATGCTGGTAATGGAACTTGTTTGTCTAGTCCTATGGTTTCAGATTCAAGTTGACAGGATCACAGAAAACTGCAGAGGTGTCACATATTTAAAACGTAAGAAGAGACCTCATGGGTATCATATAGCCGAGAATATTAAGAAGTATTGACAGAAGCGGAGTCTTCCAAGATACAGTGGTATGAGAAGCCCCTCCGCATAGCTCAATTTGGCTTTCCTGCAAAAATATATTTAAGTAAATTAGTAAATCATTTTTTCATTGAAATTGTATTAACCCTTTGGTTACCAGGACTATTGGGGTTAGTATGTCAGAAAAACCACGATTCAAACATAAATAATTCAAAAGTAAACACCCGGAGTTTAGTTAACTAAATGTTTGCGGCGTTGTAAAAAATCAACTAAAAATTAAATGCTGCTCGCTTTTTACGCCGTGTGCAAAACACTGAGATCAAACGACTTGCCGATATAATTGCCAACATCTGGTGTTGAAAGAAATAGTGTAGGGGTGCAAGTAATTAACATTTTTTTAAATTAATTGTATGCAATGTATGTATTGTATTTGTATTGATTTATTTATTATTTTTTATTATTACCCTTGTCCGCACCCAATGGTGCATAGGGCACTGCATCAAATTGACGCAGTGTTATCTTAATCATTACTTACACGAAGGCAAGGTGATCACTCTTGCGCTTCAGGAACCAGTCCAGGGTAATATTAAATAAATATTTCAGTGTAAAATCACTAATATTTATTTTCACCCCCCTTGGAATCGAACCCGGGACCTCCAGCACGGTAGCTGAACACGCTGACCATTACACCGTGGAGGCGGACATTGTATTGATTGACAACAAAATTGGACATTCTGTATTGATTTACTGCACATTATTTATTAACCTTGACATAAAAATGTATCTTTTTGAGTAAAATATCACAGCTTTACACAACTTACTTTACATGGAAACAAAATTGGCTTAATGTGCTTTGTTTTTCTCGTTTCTCTTTTTTATTTTATTTTATTTAAGTATTTTTGTAATATTTCAACTAATTGTAAGATATAAATGATCAATAATTCTAAATTTCAACGTTTCACTTATCGAAGAAAAAAAACATAAATAAGAATCGAAAATTATTGCACAACCCTGAAGGAATAGGGATTGTTAGGGAAAATATCGTCCAAAATGTATGTGATACTTTTATTAATCTGACGGATCTGATATTTCTCACTAAATAACCAACGGGCTTATATTTATTAGTTGCCCTAGAAAATTCTCCTTGCCCGTACGAGCGCTTGCTTTTACGAGCACTTGCTTTTACGAGGATTTATAGCATATTTAGTTTATATGATAAAAATGATAGTGCATGTGTATAGTTAATAATAAATGAATAATTGATTCCTAAAAACAATACAATAGGCACAATGGATTCAACATCTTATAATAATCAAGATGTCACATAGCTCTTTTATTTGTATCATTTGTCTTGTCATATTTTCTAAATAAGACACCAGCAAATCTGAAAGACCTTTATGTCCTATTGGCTCATAAATTTTTGTCAACAGCATACCTTATTTTGCACATTCTGTTTCCAATTTAAATTGAATATTAAAAAAGTTAAGGGTTATAAAAATAACAATTGTGGATGATTCATATAGTGCCATTTTCGTAAAATACTACCTCAAGGGCGCTTATACAGATATGGATTATAATATTAAAATGATAATAATAATAATAATAAAACCCTTATCCGCACCCCAATGGTGCATAGGGCACTGCGTCGTATAAACACAGTGTTATCTTGATCGTTTACACATGAAGGAAAGGTGATCAGCCCTACGCTTTAGGTACCAGTCCAGGGTAATATTGAATAAATATTACAGTGAAAAAATCACTTATATTTATTTGACCCCCCCTGGGAATCGAACCTGGGACCTCCAGAACGGTAGCCGAACGTGCTGACCATTACACTACGGAGGCGGACAAAATGATAATGAAAGATGAATATTAAAGAAAAACGCCGTCAATCGGCTGAGTATGAAGGGGGGAAAGTAGAGCCGCCGTATTATTGTGCCTTCTTCTCGGTCTCCTTGGGCTGGAGAATGGCTAAGATGTTGGGCATGCTCCAGCATGAGAGTTTCTGCTGGGAATAGGGAATGTCTCACGTTGGGATGGAAGTTGATGCAGGAGTAGAGGCGCTGGCGCGGCAGGGGGCGCCCGGAGGCCCGCTCGCAGGCCAGGCTGTGGTTGCGCTCAACGGGCACGGGCGCGGGGCGCAGGGGGGCTACCAGCTCGTCCTCCGGACACAGAGAGTCCACCACCACCAGCACCAGATTACTCCTGGGAATCGCTTGCACCACGTACGACCTGACAATGCAATATAAACTTTTATTTAACATATTATTTTTTTAAAGTTTTCAAATAGGTATGCTTCTTTCAGCGAAAAGACCAAGATGTTCGCAACGAACTGAATGTTGATAAACTGAACTCCTTTTTTACTGGATTTGGAAATAATACAGTGTATAAAAAGAGGGGAAAAAATTGAAATTACTGTGAAAAGTTATTGAGTTTACTGCTTCTAGATATTTATACATCTAGATATTTCATACATCGGTATCATCAGGAATTTAATGATACAGAAAGGAAAATTAATAAATATTTACATTTTGACATCTTAACATAGATGAAGAAGATTATAGAAATCTGGGCATTTACAGGGCTTACGACCGTCATAGGCTTGTGCAAGTGATTACTTTACCAACGCGTAACATTAACCATTTCTACCCATGATTGAAAAACCACACTACTCAAATTCTTGGAGGTTCTATATATATATGATCCAATTTCGAAACATTGTTCTTGAATCACTAGAATTTCACTAGAGACTTCTATTGGTGAGATGAAAAGAAGCTTTTTATTAAGCAGAAACTCTTATATTTGTATGCGAGGTCCGAATCCTGGATTATAATCACATACATGAGAAACGCTATAAACTATCCTTTTAATTAGACAGGCTCCGTGGCGTAGTTGGGTAGACGTTCGACTGCTAAACTGGCGTCGCGGGTTCGATTCCCGCCAATTGCAAAATGAATTTAAGAAAGATTTATTTTCAATCGGTCTGGGTGTTTGTGATTTATTTTTTACATTTACTTTACCTATCCTACCTGCAGACAAGCATCTAAAATGGACGCTTTGCGGTTAATTCCTTTTAAAAAATATATGTAAATATTATTTTAGCTTATAATTTGACTTATAATTTGAATTAATTCCAAGTATTTGGACACTCTCAAAATGTTGTTAATTTATTTAACCATTTATTTTAATTTTTAAAGGTGTCTGAACTTGATATGTAGCAGGTATTATTTTTCCCTTTTTATGAAAGATGATGAAAGTCTGAGCATCCCAGATCACTTTATACACTCGTTTAGCATTCACCACTCTGCCCTAATGGGCAGTTTGCCCTAATAATTTGAACACCATATCTTCCTTTTATAAAAAAGAGAAGAATGATACATATTTCATATCAAGTTGAGATACGTTAAAAATTAATAATCCAGTCTCCGATATAATAAATAATATTGTTTATTTATTTTAAAATGGGAATCTGAATAATCAAAAGAAAAAATAAACTACTACATGATTGAGAAAACCCACTTTCAAAAGTTTGCCTCCCTTTATATACAGCTAACATTGTTCCGCATTCAACTAAAAATATTTATTTATTTAAACTTCATGTTCAAAAAAGAAATAAGTACATTAGCGGGCTTATTAATAAGTACATGGGCAACCAATCAAAATGATTGTTGTATGAAAATGTAATCAAGAAATAAAGGATTCATTGACGGAAAACGCTTGGAAAACCAGAGAGAGAAAATCAGCGCTGAATATCCATAGAAGGCAATTATTTACAGCCTACAAAATATGTTATTTGATCATCGATAATATCAGATTATTAGATGAAAATTTTATAGACCTCCAGTGCAGTAGCAAAACTTCCTAAGCACTATGATATGGAGGCAGATTGTTAAATATAGGAGTGAGTATAAAAGCAAAACTATATTAACCTTTCTCTTACGGCGCTAAAAATTGCCATGTGCTATGTTTTTTGCTCACCATATGAAAATGTGATTTAAAACGGGAAAAATGTGAATATTCCTAAATGTTGCTTTTATCGACCATAGTTGAAGTAGAAATGTAACAATTTTGTAATGCTAGCATCTGAAAATGAGAGAAAAAAATTCATCGCAAGTAGCCACCATAGCTGGCATAGCGGCACAACCAACTCGAAGGACAACTTGCACACTACTAAAAGGAGATTGGCGGAAATAGTATCAAGCCGCAAGCCCATGTAGCAAAGCGCGGCATACATGCATACACTGAGAAAATTTTTGTGTTTTGGTGATTCTAGCCCCAATTTTTTTATTTCTGTTGCTGCAAATGAATAACTTTATATTACGATACCCTTATATTAATTAATTAATTATCTTAATTGTATTACGGAGGAATACGAACATTCTGAGCCCATATCTTATATTTTATATCCATATTGTCATTATTAGAATGGAATTGTAGTAAATACATCACCGGGAAGGAGAGGTTAAAGGTTCCCTGTTGGAAGAGTCACAGTTCATTGGTAAAGATGCAGTACAACTCCTGTGCAGAACGTTACTAAGAGTATGGTGCAAATAGAGTCATCTAAATTAGTAAAATTTTGAATTTACATAGAACTAAATGCAAATTCAAAATTTGAGAAAAATAAAATAATTACGTATGGTGACATTATTACCTTAAACTTGATGAGAAATACCTTTCACATCCGTTGGAAGGAGTCCTGTACGGAGCGTGTTCCTTGTCCGTATACTGCTGGAGTTGATACAACCAAACCTAGGAATAAAAAATGTACATATAGCACTGTAAGTTTTCAACCAACTGATTTCCGGAGTTGTGCGGATAAAAACTGATCACCGCAAAATAAATGGCTGATGGACCAGTGGTTCTTAACTTGGATTCGATCAAACCCCAGGGTTTTTTTTCTTTATTTTAAATTCTTTTGCATTATACAAACATGACGTAAATTCAAATATGAATAAAATATAAATACAAAAAAAGATCCCACAAAGGCATGGCCTGTGTGTGGGTAAACAATATAATTTAGGTCATAGTATAGGATACTGGTAAAAATACAATAGGTATTATAAGTAGAACTAGAATAATAGTGTTCATATATAATAGACAAAATACAAAATACTTGAGTCTCGGAAAATAAAAAGATTTTTTTAATAAAATTAAAAACTTAACACATTTTACAATATTTATTTGTAAAATTAAATGAAAGAAAAAACATGGCTGAATGATGCGGTCTATTTCAGTTCTACCCACTTCCATTATCCATTTATGAATAACTTTTTTATATTAAGCTTCTATTTTTAATGACTTTATGGATAATAAAATTATAATGGTTTATTTAAAAAAAAATATATTTTTTAGTATGTTCAAATACTGGTTCACAAATCTGGATTATCTCTCTTTTTCATATTATTTTTTGACATTTCATCAAAGATGAAGAAGAATATGGAAGTCTATGACGGTCATCAGCCCCATAATACCCAGACTTCCATATTCTTCTTCATCTTTGATGAGATGTCAAAAAATAATATCAAAAACATAAATTAGTAAAAAGTACATTCGGTATGCACTTTGTGGCAAAATGTATCCATTTTTAATTTAAGTTTTACTTAGTACATACCACTATTTCTAAAAATGTTTTGCGACACGTGTTTTGATGCATTCCGCATCATTGAAAAAAATAAGTGTAGGTATAGATTTATTTATTTAGTATAGTGTAGATAAAAATTTGTAGATATGGATAAAAATACACATTTAAAAAAAAGTGGTATTTACTAAGTAAAACATACATTCGAAAAAAAATTATAAAAACGTTATGTCTTCTTCTTCTTTCCATGTTCGCTCCCTAGGTGGAGCATATGGCCAACACGAGACGTCTCCAAGTCACTCTGTCACGCGCCATCTCCTTGGCTTCCTCCCAGGTCAGTCCAGCGTCTCGAAAATCCGCTGAGTATAGTCGGTGAATGGTCGTCAGCGGCCTTCCGGGGCACCGGAATCCTCGGGGTTGGAAGAAGAGACATGAGGGGTCGATGCTCTCAAATGGCATTCTAAGGACATGTCCACCTTCTCCTCTTCAGGGCTTCCAGTATGAGGGGCTATTGAGTTCTTCTCCTCACATCGTCATTCCTGACGAAGTCATACCACTTTATACCCAGTATTCGCCTCAGGCACCTATTTTCAAAACTTGCAAAATGTTATGGGTACCTCTTTATCGCATGGAGCTGGTCTGGTCCGGTTTATGGTGATGGCCTTGTCCACATAGTTATCCTGTTGCCTGTCGGAGCGCTTCAGGCCCCCCTCTCCTCCGTTGCCCACCTCCGGGTCACTCTCGTAATTCTGGTACATCACTGCAAATCACAATCACTTAGTAAGATCATTGCAAACTGTCAAATTCTTCCGTCCAAAGAAACAGCTCTTTGCGATTCCTTCTCCGGGCCTCTATCTGCACCCGAGTGGTGTGTAGAGCACCATATCGAATCGACGGCGTCTTAACTTGATCGTAATTATATATATTATGACAGCAGAATGATTAGTCCTGCGCCTCAGATTCATGGATATGGGAACGAAATATGTTTTGTAGGGTGCAGACAATCAGTGGTGTGCACAGAGAATTAATTAGGGTAGGCAGTAGAGGTAAGTAGTAAGGTAACCTAGTTACTATTTAGTAAGGTAGGGTAGGTACTGGTTGCGTTTTTACATGTCACGCGGGTAAGTTAGAACAGGCACTGCTTTTTGCCTATATGGAATGCTCGCCCCTGCTAGTGTGTATAAGTATGTACTTACGTGCCCCGCTGATAGTAACTTTAAAAGCATCAGTAATAATTTTTATCTTTGATCGCGACAAACTTTGAATGATTGATTAAAATTGATATGACATTCAAAAAAAGAAAAGAAATATTTTTTTAATGAATGGATGGGTCCGAATGGCAACCAAGAGTTTCTATACTACTAAGTAAGGTAGGGTAGGTAGTACCTAAGTACTGGTTGCGTGTTTATGTCACGCGGGTAAGTTGAGATAGATACTGCTTTTCTGCCTGTATGGCTCTTCCCTGCAGACAATGTAAGTGAAATAACGTAATATCAAGGACTGTTATATGGAAAAGGAAATGAAGAAGGAATAGTGGGTACTGTAGAAGAGGAAAAATAGAATAATGCTAATGGCTCAGGCCCTCTGGGTCACACACCTGTACTCGTACTAGCTTGTACAAGTTATAAGTTATAATATGTAATTAAGTTATAATATGTACTTGTATAAGTTATAATATGTAATTAAATTAAATGATTAACAATGATAAGTTCCTTAAGGAGAATTATTATTGGTAATTATTAGCCATAATTATTCTACTGCGCTGGAGGACCCGGGTTCGATTCTCAGGTGAGTCAAAATAAATATTAGTGATTTGTCACTCTAATATTTATATAATGCCACCCTGGACTGCTACCTGAAGCTCAGGACTAATCATTTTCTCATCGTGTAACTGACAACCAAGATAACACTACAATGCAGTGCCCTATGGACCATTTGATGTGGATAAGGGTTAGGATAAGAAGTCTAATAGATATTTTGACAGGAACAGATTCTTATTTGGGTAACACGCTCAACTGAGAAACTGGTGTCGCTTGTTTGATTCCCGCCAATTGCAAAATTAATGAAATATTAATTTTTAGTTGGTCTGGGTGTTTGTGGTGAATTATTCTAATCACCTTTCTTATCCTTACTACCTGCAGACAAGTCTATAAAACACAGGCTTTGACTTTGGAGTTACTCCTTTAAAAAAAACATAGAAACATTATGACAATATTGAATGTTTTCATATTATTCTCTTTTAAATTACACAATTTCTATGGATTTTACCATAGACAGTTGTGTCGCCTACTTTCAAAATCTGCCAGATCCATGTAAGTTGATTTTTTAAAAAATTCAAAATTATCCGGGTAACATTTATGTTTCAAAGTTTTGTCGATCTTTAGATAAAATATTATGAATTAGAGAATTTTCCCATTTTTTGGAATTTTTTTCAGTATTTGACAAGACACAAACACGAGACACAAACCGATAATGATGTCATCTTGATTTTTCACCTATACCCGTTCTCTGATTGGCCGATATGGGTCAGTAGGCAAGATTCATGAATATAGCGGAATTTGAAATACAACGCTGTTTTACTTTTACTAGTACTTTTTAACAGGGTTTTCAAGTATAAAGATATTTTAAACAATAAAACTCACAATCGGCAAACCCGATTGAGTATTTATTTTAAAATCTTATAAAATTGGATCTGACGGATTTTGAAAATAGGCGACACGGTTAAGAATTTATTTCAGATTAGGTACTGAATCTCCAAAAAAATGCTTCAAAATGTCATAGGTATTTGACCGATGCCCTCATTTACTCTACAAGGCAAGTAATGTTCACACATCACATAGTTCAAAATATATATAGTGTTTGCAAAAAGTATTATTTGTAAATCTTAGTCGTTTACCCTTTTCCGATTTAATAATAATTTCTAATCTATTTAGTACTTACCTTTAAAAGAAATATTACGACAGTGTATTTACATGAAGATTAATAAAATTAAAATAATTAAATGGTAACAGTACTCATTATGCACCATTCATAATAATATGATAACATATATCGTACATTGAAAACAAATTCCAGTGTACGTCAAAAAAATAAATAAAAACAAAAACACATAAATAATATAAAATTGTGCATTCATAACATAATTTTATTTTGAAATCAATTATCAGCCACATGACAACACAAAAATAATATGCTCCTATGACATACTCGGGCCAACGAAATATCATTCTCAACAAAACAAAAAATGCTTTTGACAAACGGTAGTTTTCAATCAGAACTGTCATCCATGATTCCTGTGCCTACTTTTACAATTAACACTATTTTCAGTTAAACTTAAATGAAAGCACAATCATCCCCTATTCACAACGAATGATGCACGGGATGCTACAGCAAAATGATTCATAATTATGTATCTTGAGTGTGGTTCACACGAATCCAATAACCATTCTGGGGTAGCAAATACAGGTTTTTCACTTAAAATTGGTCATTTTACCTATACATTTCCCAAATACCTGCTCTTACGATGGGTGAGATGACGAGTTTAGGCTCTGTACGATAGTAAATGAGATACAGAGCGAAGAAATTTATATATCTTATTAATTTATTACATGGTATGATTTCTGTTTGGTATTAAATTATTCGTAAACGAAAATGTGACATTATGCAAGAAATTTAATGCTTTCGTTGACTCGAATTGTGTTATCGTTTAATGTGCAAACATTCTCAAACAAACAGAGAAATTTTTAAAGAAAAACAAAATAACTGGTACACAAAAATAAAAATAAAAATACTGTCCGAAAAAACCAATCATCTTGACGGGCATCACAACACACTATTTTTATAGACATTTCCTCTGCCATAAACTTTTTACTTGCAATGGATGTATTTGTAAAATATTATCTAAAAAATGTACAAAAAATTAAGTAATAGTGAGTAACATTTAATAAACATACAGTAGTATGTAGTAGTACTATTCACAATTTCTTATGTTTTTCGGAGTTTTTAATAGCATTATGTTGATGAAATTTGATTCACGGTGATCTAATTTTATAAACATATCATTTGTAAGCAATGAATTTATGGTAAAAGAAATATCTTTGATAACACTTCGAGGCAATGCCCATTAATACATTTGAAATAAATTATATTGAATTAAAGTAATAACACGGGGGAGTATTTAAACACTTATTTAATTAAAAATAATAATAATAATAGTGATGAGGAAATGTGCAGTTCAAAAGGTGTTCCATGCCTCATACAACATAAAAAGTGTAAATAAAATAGATGTCATCCTACAACAACTGTCAAAAAACAAAATTCAAAATATTCTTATAAGACAAGTAATTTTTACTTATATTCCGATGCCATTCCGGATTTATAAATTTAAATAAAAAAAGCACTACCCTCTTTCTCCCTACAAAACTCATGCAATTGTATTTACAGGATTTTCATTCCGTACTGATCTAAGTATTTTTAAAGGGGGTGATTCAACAAATATTTCTAATCCACAAGTTGACCATTCTCTACATAAGCCGATTGTTTAACTTACCAGTTGGCGAAACCACTTCTGAAAACCAAAAGTTAGGTTTGCATTTTTAAGGAATTTTGTATGGATTAGGGCTCTATACCGAGTGCTCAGACCCGTCGATTCTAGATAACGAATTCCTACAGATATCAAGTCTATTAAAACAAATGCTATACTCCAAATTAAGAAAAATTATCACATCGTAGGTACTTGCTGTAAGATGCGATAAAAAGATAAAATATCAAAGGCAAAATACCTTTTGGATGTCAAATTACTCTAGGGAAACTCGGAAAAAAAATATTTATGAGGGAAAATTACTGGTCTCATTCTACATTAGTGATAGATAAAAGCGTTGATCTAAATGAAATTTAATTGAATAACTGTAAACTAAGACGGTAGGGGAAAAAACAGGTTTTTGTTACACAAAACATTAAACACAACATAATATATAAACACACTTTTTGTGAGACAGACAACATGCTCCTTAATAATTTAACCGTGACCAATAAACGATAACTTTCCATAGCCGTAGAAACATTTGACAAACATAGACACATAATTGTATTATAGCAACAGTCAATGCAAAGTGTTGAAACAAATTAGAAGTTGAAATAAAGTATCCAGATCATCCTCGAAAAATAAACAAATTAGAAGCAAGTTAGAGTAAGGAATTCAGATATCCTCGAAAAAATACACAAATTGCATAGCATCGATAGTAAAACAGCTGAAAATCGATTGGTGTCCCCGTGAGAGTGACTCGAGACATTACTGTGACCAAACAACAGTGAACAACATATCCGCGTATCGTAACATCAATCAATCAAACATTTAACAAACAAGGCCGGAGCGATGAACGCATATGCACGTTTCATAACGAAGATAAATTAAAACACCTGCCATGCCATCGTCAATAAGGAGCTTCAGCAAAAAATAAAAATCATTACAGTGAGCAAAAGAATTTAATGTATTTCACAACATTTTGAATGTGCCCAAATTATCATCCAACCTCAATCCGCGGTTGGCAAACAGTCTGTTACACATATTTATTGGAAACTGCATGAAATGATATTTTTCTTGGAGACTATTTCAACAGGTGTTGGAGAATCAAAGAAAAAAACCATTCACAGCATTTTGAGTGTGCCCAAATCCTTGTTGAGGATTAGGGTTAGGTTAGGGGTTGGGATGAGGTTTATAACACTATAATTTTCAATATTGTTTGTACGGTGATGTAATTCATAATGATATTAACAATTTTTTTAAGGGAAGTTAAATTTATTCTTTAAAAATCACTAAAGTTCCTTATTAACAAAAATATTAGATCAGTCCATAAGTTGATGCGCGCATTCATAACAAATATGCGATTCCTCATGACTCCCAACGTAGAACAGTAGGTTGCTT
Source organism: Brachycentrus maculatus (assembly GCF_059751285.1). Classification (NCBI taxonomy): domain Eukaryota; kingdom Metazoa; phylum Arthropoda; class Insecta; order Trichoptera; family Brachycentridae; genus Brachycentrus; species Brachycentrus maculatus. Next base: position 2,485,713 of record NW_028280870.1, on the reverse strand, counting down.
GTTGTATAAGTCAATCTGTCACCAACTTTTGTGAACATTGGATGAAAGTAAGTCATTTAAACTCAGAATTGATTAGAAAACGCCCGCGGTTGGTATATATCAAGAAAGTATTATTTCATCATGATAATGCTAAGCCGCACACGGCCGTCTACTGACCCTTATCGGTACCCAATGGTACATAGGGCATTACATTAAACTAATGCAATGTTAAGATAATCAGTGATTCTATGAAGGCAAGGTGATCAGTCCTGCGCTGCATATAGCTATCCAGGGAAATATTAAATAGATTTTAAAATAAAAAAAACACTTATATTTATTTTGACACCCCTGGGAATCTAACCCAAGACCTCCAGCATGGTAGCCTAAAATGGTAACCATTACACTACAGGACGAAAAATTATTGAATTTGATTGGAAGGTTTTGCCGCATACTGCATACTCCCCAAACATTGCTCCGAGTAATTTCACTTATTTCGTTGCCTAAAGACAATTACTGGGGAATTTTTTTTATTTTGAAGTGTAAAAAAATCTTTCAAGTTTTTTTCACCAAAACCAAAGTCTTTCTACACTAATGGAATAAAAAAAGCTACCTGAAAGATGGCGAGAAATTGTAGAGAGTAGAGGAAAGTATATAATATCATTGATTAACCCTTTCCGGTCCTATGTGGAATGTCATCAGTCGACATCGACTTTATTCCGGTGAGTCCTATGTCGATCAGTTTAGTGTTAAAATACAAGCAAACATATTTTTTTCTCACTGGTATTTAGTGTAAAATGTAATAATAAGAAACAAGATTGTATACATTCAAAATAAAAATAATTTTTTAACACAAGTGTAGTTTTATTTAAAAAAACTTGGATATATTGTTTAACCCTGTAATGCTGTAAATCTATTGTGGACCTGGTGGAATTTTTAAAAAATTTTTTATGGACCGGAAAGGGTTAAAAGAATAAATTATGTTTTATTTACGCTGTTTATTTTTTTAAACGCACTCAAACTTTTGGACTGACCTGAAACATTTAATATAGTTTATATACATTTTAAACGAACTAAAAGATTTGCTGCTGATAGTACCTTTCTAGGCTATTGTACAATTGTTTCTCGCCCGTGTTTCGGACAGCATGATACTGTCCATCATGACACTAGATGACAAACACCGCTCTGCGGTCCGAAATGACAAGCAGATGACACAATGGAATATCAATACAGAAAAATACCATCAGCATCTCACGAGATTAAATTAAATTTCTATATAATTTCTGATAAAGGTGGGGAATGACCAGAGTCATGCCAGAACGTAACACATTATGATGCGAGCATTCGTAGTCAGTACAGCGAGCCGAGCTGCTCTCCGTTCCTTCCGAGTACTCCATCCGAAGTCGGATGCTCGCTTCGAATGTTATGTTAAGACGAAATGCTCCGGTCAGTTCCCACCTTAAGATTTATCCTTTGATGCCAGAATGTTGGCCATGTATTGGCTGCTAGTTCAAACGATTGGTTCCATGATAACTGCGCACGTCATAAAGCTCTCACGACAACTGTACATGTAGACAATTGGGCGCGAAGTTATGAAAATATTCAGTTGCAACTTAAATTTTCAATTCCATTGATTTTAAATATTTAAAGCACTTACTTTGCTGACAGTATACCGGTTTCAAAGCGCCCATGTCTCGGTCAGGACCATCACTACACTAGAAACACTATACACCACTACTATAGCACTATTCTTAGTGACTCTAATATCCTCCAATTCCCATATAAATAAAAGTGAGACATGTCACCGCCCACTTTAGCCCCCCCCCCCCCCCCCCCCCCCCCCCCCCCCCCCCCCCCCGCTCTCTCTAACCTATAAATTCTTTTGGCAAACACCCTTAGTTTTTACCCTTTACTTTGCCTTCGTAATACAATACGTATAATCATATTATTTCATATTTATCTTCCCAGATAAAATATGTGTGCTTTCTATTTTTTTGTGTCTATAAAACCTCTCTTTTCCCATTCATCTCAAAACATCTTGATTTTTGTAAGGAATGTGGGCATGTTGGTGACAACAACATAGCTGCAATCGTGTGCATGCTCGGATAGTCTGGCAAGGGCATTCTAGATTTGTCTCTCCTAGAAACCAGTCACTCACTTTAGAGCTACCTAGTAGTACTTGTTAATAATAAACCAAAGTCAAAGAGTACTACCGAGTTATTACTGATCATCTTTACCACCTTAGAACATTGAACTCTCTCGACCCAATGATATTTTGGACATTTGAAATGCTTCAATTATCTTTGTAGTAGCTAAGAGTCCATTACTGTTTCTATTACTGAGGTGGTCACGCATGTTGAAGAAGCAGTTTCTCGCCATTTGTATCTTGGCTTTTGAGTCCATCTCTTGGAAATGGTCACACTGGTCACTGAGTCAACAAATAACCCAGACATTTATACTGATGTAGCCTCTCTAATGCACCTGTTAATACCCATACTGCGGTGCACAACTGACAATTGTTTAATTTTTTACTGACGTTACATTTAAGGTAACAATAGTTTTTACTGTCCACATTTTAATACGATTTAATTAATGTGGATCGAATAGTTTATTTTATATTTTACTAAATTTCAGTCAATTATTGTTTTTAAAAATTAGTTTGTTAGAGCCAAAATCACTCGTAAACAAGTAAAGGTTTTAAAAAAATGTATTTGATTTTAGACACATTTATTTTTAGAGTCTAAAAAGATTAAAAGAAAAACCGCTATTGTCTACTTGAGCAGCTGTCATGTGCGCAGGTATCTGGATGCCGAAATGAATGTTTGAATAATTGTCTGGAGTATAAGGTACCATCTATGGGTGAACAAGGGGTCCATTCTCATTCACATGACACAATAATGTAACGTATCTAGGGCACGAGCCGGGTAAGTCGCTCTCTGTCTACTGGAGCCGTGCGAGGGCGGACTTACCGTCGTCTATGGGGTCGGGGTCAGCGTAGGCGTACGCCTCGCTGCAGAGCAGACAGGAGTACTGCCAAATCCACAGTATGTAGGAAACGGCCCACCTGAACACGTTTTGGATGACTCGCAATGGCTAGAAATTCAACATAACATAACATTACCATATATCCTCACTGCTTTACTCGACAAAAACCAAGTGTCGTCTCTTTAACGCCTGCACCCTAACAGTGTTGCTATACAGATGCGAGTCGTGACACCTCACCAAAGTTCAAAGCAAGAAACTAGCAAGTTTCGAAAATAGGTGCCTGAGGCGAATAATGTGTGTTAAGTGGTATGACTTCGTCAGGAATGATGATGTGAAGAGAAGAACTCAACTCAACTAGGGAGTGAACATGGAAAGAAGAAGAACCTGACTTATTATTTACATTGCCATATATGGCTCTGATAAAAAGAAACGCAGAGAAGTTCAAATACGATCATGGAAACACACAGCGATCCATGGAAAGATCCGTGCTTGGTTTAAGCCTGAGAGATAAAATAGGAAATAAGGAAATTGGGAAAAGAACCAGAATAGCGGATATCATGGATCGTGTAGCGAGACTCAAGTAGCAATGGGCGGAACATGTTGCAAGACAGGACCCCACAATTTGAGAAGGAAACCTTGGGAGAATAAAGGACGCGTTGGAAGTGGAGGACAGAACGCTAAAGACGAAGAAGAAGAAGACCATATTTTCTTCATCTTCTAACACTGATCGCATCGACGCTGTGTTATATGGATTGTTAATGAAATGAATGTTACAAACAGTCCGAGTTTTAGGTACCACTCCAGAATGTGATTAGATCAATATTAGAGAGGAAAATCACACATATTTATTTTGACCCCTCTGAAAATAGAACCACCGATCATTATACTATGGAGGTAGACCAAAAAAATCTACATAATATCATCAAAAAATTATTATCAAACATTATAACACATGTAAATTGAGCGCAGGGCTGATCACCTTTCCTTCATGTATTTAACCATCAAGATAACGTTGATTCGGATTAACGAACTGGTACTGTAATGGGTTGAAGATTACCGTCATGAGAGTGCTGGCCGGATTGGAAGTCTTGAGCTGATCGGCGCACACGGCCTGGTAGTCTATGATGCGGACGCTGCGGAACACCATCTCTGCCACCAGCTGCCGCATCACCGGCGGCCTCACCTGCAAACCGACAAATTTGCACTGTTCCGTGTCTGTCTGCTGTGCTGGTCGGGGTTGTGGGCGTCTGTGTACCGGCCAACGTCGAGTCGGAATCGCATCTAGCTGACTAATTGAACTAAACACTAATCCCTTTCACTGCTTACACTGGGTACTTCTAGAAAATTTGGTGATGGACTTACAATCTTGTATTTATTTAGATTGGCAGTGACAGGTATATTGAAAGCTTTTAAATGTAAATTCACAGTAAAATCGGGATACAATTTTATATTGTTTCACATTTTCAATCAATTTCACAACTAAGTTAAAAAAAAAATTGCTTAGCAAGAGCAGATCTGTCAGGAAGCCTAGATGCTTCTGTATCAAATCTGGACATGCGTCGGGACAGCTTTCAATATAAAACCGACAACTAGTCAACCCGCGGAATCTGGATATACATAAGTATCTCTCTTTATGGATTTATAATTTTTTTTTAAACTAACTAACCATCGCGCTGCTTCTCCATAGGGATAGGCAGAGAGAATAGAGTGTTTAATTGCCATACCACAAAGTTATCAATGCTTTTAATATATAAAATATAAAATACCAATTTGTTTATAAATATACAATGTTGTTTCCATGGTTCCTGGGGAAGGTGTTATCTGAGTATGGAGTAAGCAGTAAACTGATAGTACTAACTAACTAACCATCACGCTTCTTCACCACAGGGATAGGCAGAGAAAATAAGACGCTTTATCAATCTGTCTTTGCAAATAATCTTCGTCTCTTCGACATTTATGCATCAACTCATACATACCCGCCTATCATTTGGACTCCTAACCTGAGCACATTTAAGTATTTAAATACTTGATCATACTAAGTTTCCCACGTTCTTTACATTCGCCTCATATGTTTTACTACTCTTTCTTTACTCATTTGATTCACACACCCAAACCATCTCAACACATCTTCCTTAATTTAATGCTCATCTCAGCCTTACATTCTTTTCTTATCACCATTCGAACATCTTTTATAGCTTTGCTGGAGAGAGATTGCATTTTGAATGTATAAGTTTTCTTTCACTTTTATAATTTGTCTAATTTGCCCGGACTACAAGCATATTTGTAACTCACCTCTCCAAAGAAAAGTCCGGCATCATCCGGTTTCTCACTCACTACCACAAAGCCGTTGTTATCCAGCACGTAACACTCCAGATCATCCGACTTACACGTCCTTGGGCATGTTGCGGATTCAACACACTGAAATTCAAAAGATCCATTTATGATTGATCAGTCTTATTCAATTTTTTACATAGATACATGACAGAGATAATCGTAGACCACATAGTTTTTTTTCACAAAAATAGGACTAAAATTATCAAGTTATTTAATTTTAGTTTAGTTTACATAATTCAAAAGTTATCCAGTTAAAAAAAAAAACAAAAAAAAATTTAAAAAAACATGCTGTATTATTTTTTTAAAATAAAACAAGTCTAATCATAGTGATAAAAACAATATTAAAAAAAAAGGAATTTTGATCAAAGGATTTTCAATAAATTCCAATAAAAGTGGCTACTGGGGAGCTCAGGTCAGCTGTTTATCTTAGGTAGCGCATGGACCGATATGGTCAGCAATGCAAATGTGCTCCAAAGTGCAAGAACAAGGAGACAATTACTGACTCTGGGGCACATGCTAAGAGGAGAGAAGTACGAGCTATTGCACCTAATCATAAAAGGCAAAATAGAGGATCGGCGTGAGCAGAAGACAGATCTCCTGGCTCTGGAATTTACGAGATTGGACGGGGATCAGTACCGGCGAGGCGCTGTTTAGAGCTGCCAAAGACAAGGACAATTACTCTCAAGTGATATTAGGCATCAGGGGGACCTGACATGACATACACAGTAGAAGAAGGATGCAAACAAATGGAAACACACGAGTAGTGCTAGCTAGTAGCTCCCATGGTCTAGGGTTACACGAACACTAAGTGGGGCCAACTCACGGAGGAGGTGATGTTGGTGAAGAGCGCGTGCAGGCTGGAGAGGTGGAACTGGAAGCCCACGACGGCGGCGGGCGCGGCGCGGCCCTCGGCGGAGTGGAACACAGCGTGCGTGGCGATGAGCAGCGGCTTGCCGGGCGGCGCCTCGCCCGTGTCCTCACCTGCGTAGCGCTGCCCGGGCTCCCAGTCCGTGGAGTACACGAAGCTGGACGGCTCCAGGTAGTGCTGCTCCACCGCGCGCTTGTACCACACCTCGTCCGTGGCGCGCGGGTACCGCTCGCCAAACTCGGGCCTGCCCAACCAACAGACTTTCAAATGACAAATTAAACATTGGTGCGTGACAGTTCTGCAAAGCCGAAATGTCACTCACAACTTACTAATAAAATAAAAACATATAAGTTTCAAAGTAACTAACTGAGTAACCTATTCTCAATTTTAATGGATACAGGAGTGGAATACATTCGATGGTATAAATATGACGGTGCTCAGGGTAGAGGAGCTCATTGGTACATGGAAATAAAAATGGTGGAAGGAAGGGCACACAGGGTTGAATATGCATTCCCGTACTCATACCAGTTTATGTAATTTAGACACTACTTATTTGTATGAATCCTTGAAGGAAGATACTATATTAACAAACAAACTAACCATTACCAGTGACACCAGAACTGGGCGACGTTACCGGAACAGGTGGCTCCGTTTTGGCAAGGGGACGAACTGCAGGGATCCACTTCCTCCCGACAGTTTTTGCCCGTATATCTGTCTTTGCAAACAATCTTCACCTCTTCCACATTCATGCATCACTTCATACATACCCGCCGATTATTCTAAATCCTGACCTGACCACTTTCTAGTGTTTGAAACACTTGATAATGCCAAGTTTTCTTCCTCTGCTTCTATTACCAACCACATTCGCCTCATAAATTTGTTTTACTATTTTTTCTTCGCTCATTCGATTCACATTTTAAACTAGTTTAAATGTACCTTTCTGAGCTATGGGGATCATCAGGATGTGGAAAGGATTGCCATCGAGTCAGTCCGCTGTGAGTTGCTACAAAGGCAACAGTTATTCCAAATCTCTGGATGAATTCCTTCCTAGAAATGCAATGTATCCCATTAGCAAAGCTCTGCACGTGTATTTGACAAATATGGAAAATTATCAATGTTTTATTTCATGGGTTTTTTTTTTGACAATGTCATTATGATGAAGTCACACAAACTTCATTTTTAGTTAAATGTCATGGTTAAAACAGAAAAATAATCTGAAGTGTGATTTTAGTGTTTAAATAAAACCACAGATGGCAGTACAGTGCAATTTTAGAAATAAATGTTACCGGGCTTTAGTTATAAGTGCGAATGTTGCCCATACTCCTTTGAGGAAAGTTTTGTTTGAATGACCATATACTGCCACACTCCCAGACTGGTTGAAATACATAATAATAATAAATCCTTTGTGCTGCATTTTAAAAATTAATTTGTTTAGTAATTATTAGTTCTCCACCCTGAAATAAAAATGTCCGACTGCAGCATTTCAAAAGAAAATTTAAACGGTTATATGTACATAATTATCAGTTATATTTCCACTGCCCCAATCTGTAACAAGTCAGAACATACCTCATACATTCATGGATGATCTTCACAGAATATCATAGAATATTATTTTTCCATGAACATATCGCTCACTCCTTTCAAGAACGTCATAAATCAAAAAACTTGATTTTTCAGGAGAAAGTTTTTAAAGTTTAAAAATATAATACAATGTATTAAAAATAAATATCAAGCCACTTTTTGAACTTTTTACTGTGCAACAGATCTTTTTAGATAAAATCTGAAGGTTTTTTCTCCATTTGAAAAATATTTAGTATTTTTTAAAAAAATAACTAAACAAAACATTTTCTTCAAAATGCAAAAACAACACTTTCTGCCCTGCAGCGGGTAAATATTAAGTTTAAAATATGCCACTTTTGCTGGGATATAGTACATTTTCTGGGCATTCCGAAAACACGCACAACTGAAATTTGACGATTTTCGATTTATGACGTTCTTGAAAGGAGTGAGCGATATATCAAAGATTTACATAGTGAACTTTCATATACAGTTTTGGCGTTATTACCGTATATCATTGATATTGAAACAGGTTGCAGTCAACGCTAGTAATGTCTGATGATGATAAACCTACGTCAAGATGTTAAAAATATTCTCATTTTAAAACAGAAAATTGTAAATGAAAATATTGTTTATATAAATTCATAGTAACATAATAAGAATTGTGAAAATACACTTTGAATATCCAATACATTTAAAATGTTATTCCTGTTTTTTTTTCAAAAAGACTCAATAGCTGAGATTCAAATAAAAATATTTAAAACTAGGAAGGTAGGTATATTGAATTTTTTTAAGTATGAGAAACTTGTTTTTGAAATAATGTACCTTACCATAATAAACTTGGCAATATTTAGCAAAATTCTAAAGTATTTTTGTGTTATTGAGACCTTCAAAGCTTTTGTGCAAGTCAATTCTTCACAAGATAAAATATCATTTTTATTTGTTTTATTACATAATTTCCATTTGAATCATTTTCTTTAACAATAATTTGAACTTTGAAGCGTTTTAACTTAAATTCAAAGAAATTTATTCATATAAATTTAAACATAAATGAGTAACACATTCGATGTTAGTACATAGAATATGTTTCGTATTAAGAAAGTTAAAAACAATCCTAAGAATAATTTTATTCAGAAAGTTATGGAATGGGCTATTTTCACTTTTTTGTTAATTATTGGCAAATAAATTAATATTTAAAAAATTCAAAGACAATCAGTACTATTCTTGTTAAAATTTGTAAAGAAATAAGTGAGGTATAAACTATAGATTTTTTTATATTTAAAAAAAAAATCTAATTAAAAAATCAACAGTCACAAAAGTGGTTGTCAATCATGGGTAGAATGGTGAATGTTATATGTGTGTAAAATGATCTCTCAACCAGCCCAGGACAGGTCATAAGCCTTGTATATTCTTCTATACTTCTTTATTCTTCTTCGTCTATGATAAGATGTCGAAATGAAAAGATGTGAAAATAACCCACTGTTTTATATATTATCTACTTTAACAAGATTAGGTACAGAGCCATGCTTGTTATCAGCTTGTTTGTGTATACCATACCTGGGCAGTAATACCATCAACATGGTAATAGGGCTTGGGCTATTCCAATAAAATGATAATGCAAGAGGCGATATTTTATGATAAGTATTAATTAAATCAATAAATTACAATAAAAAAACACTAACTTGGAGCATAGAATTTCGTATGCATTTACGAAAAATGCTATAAGTATAGGACTATACAATAAATCAAATTTTGTTTAACTTTTTTAACTATCACGACTTGGAAGGATTGGTAAATCTTCCGTTCCGCACCTTTCGTGTGCATTTCTTGTCGCAGTTGTGGCTGATACAGTTACAAAATATATATTTGATGCAATGTGACCGTACCAGCTACAATCGTGACCAGAAATGTTACATGGAAGACAACGATAATACACAAAAAATGTAACCATCATAACTCGGAATGGGTCATTAAATCTTCCATTCTGAGCCCTGCTGTGTCCATTTCTTATTGTGTTTGTGGCTGATACAGTCACAAAACATATATTTGATGCATTGTGACCATACCAGCCACAACCGTGACCATAAATGTCACATGAGTGGCACATAATGCCAAATCAAAACTCTAAAATTAGAATATTTTACTATATTCATTAAGACCACGGATATTTTATGTGCATTACTTATGCAATAATTTATTTTACAAAGTGAAGTAGTGTACAATATCGTATGATGGACCAGTCCAGTTTCGATCCGGGAACAGTAAGATTAGTAGTGTAATAAGAGCAGTATTTACCCCTTATCGTCCTTAGATCCGGTGATGTTCTGAGAGAACCAATCCGTCACCCTTGCGTCAAACACAAGCGCTTGCATTAAACTACGGTCACCTACAGATTAATACAATTCGTTACTATAAACTTACTTGGGAAGTCATAGATCAAACATGATTTAAATAGTGCGACTTGTAAACTGTTGGATTGATAATTACCAATCAGAATTGAATCGCGCAATGATAATTCAGCACCGTATTTTATGGAATATAAGACTCTACGGAGTAATTAAGTATCATATTTTTAATATAAAAATAGCAAGTGTTTGATTTCCGCCAGTCTTAAAAAGGCTACATACTTGATGCTGCGGGAAACATATCTCTTTCTGGCAACATTGTAGTGATGGGAATCGTACAATTAAAAAATGTAGTCCACCACACAACGCCACATGTGCATTTGTAGTACACAAAAATACACTACAATTGTGTAATGCTATGTTTAATGTTTTATGATGGTGAAGAGAAAGAGAAAGAAGGTTCAGATTATGATTTTCAGAGATTTTAAAGGTCAATTGAGTTTTATGAACTACGGAAAAAATAGTCTGTCTTTGGAATCTAATAATAAAAAACTAAAATATATTTTATTTTAAAGCTTAAAAATGAAGGTGCATCTTATAGTCCATAAAATATGGTTATTATAAGGTTTAGAATTCTTCTTCTAACCTTTATCCACACCCAATTGTGCATAGAGCACTCCATCACATCTACCAAGGTGATATTAAATAAACATTACATTGAAAAATTACTGATATTTATTTTACTGTACTTGGAAATCGAACACGGGACCTCCAGTAGCCAAATGCACTAACCACTACACTACAGATGTGTATCATAGATACATAACATAAAACCATAGCCTCAAAAAAGTTAAAAGTAATTCAAGAGGTCAAATGGCCAAAATTTGAACACAATTTAATTTTAAGTGGATTTCCTTCAAAGTTGTTCAGAAATTCCCCCGTTTTATTAAAATTACAATTTAAAAGCAAATTTGGAACCATTTCCTAGAAATTTTATTTATTTTGTAGATGTTTAATTTCTTCACATATTCAATTAATTTATGTAAAAATTACATTATTGAAAGTAAACTAAAACTTCCTAGAGCCTAAAATAGTAGACATGTTTTAAAAATGTGCATCACTTTACACTATTTATCTGAGTTTAAAAAAATATAATATATATCAATAACAAGTGGTGGGGACATATCTAAATGTTTATATATCATGTAAATTATTATATTTATTTGTGTATTTATCATTGAAAGGAGTGCTCCGCAACCAGTGTGCTGTGAGCCCAATACAGGTGTGCCACGGTCAAATTCAATGTATTTGACATTTCACAATTCGCTCACTCCTTTCAAGAACGTCATAAATCAAAAAACGTGATTTTTCAAGAGATCAGTTTAAAGTTTAAAAATATAATGCAATGTATTAAAAATAAATATCAAGCCACTAATTGAACTTTTTACTGTGCAATATATCTTTTTAGGTAAAACCTGAAGGTTTTTTCTCCATTTGAAAAATATTTAATATAATAAAAAAAAAAATTAAACCATACCTTTTCTTCAAAATGCAAAAACAACACTTTCTGCCCTGTAGCGGGTAAATATAAAGTTTAAAGTATGCCTCTTTTGCTGGGATATAGTACATTTTCTGGGCATTCCGAAAACACGCACAACTGAAAATTGTTGATTTTTGATTTATGACGTTCTTGAAAGGAGTGAGCGAATTGTTCATCATGTATTTAATACACAATGACAAATTATTTTTCAAAATATTGTCAATTTTTCAAAATGTAGTAAAGAATAATTATAACAAGTAAATAATTGGTCAATGGTCTATATATTTTAGCTTTTGGTGTGCCGCGGAATTCTAGGAAGAATTTTGGTATGTCGTAGACGAGAAAAGGTTGCGGAGCACTGATCCAAAGTTGCATTGTATTTACATATGTTTAATAAATTTTGAATTGCAAAAGATATAAATAATTGTATTTTGTTTAGTCTACCTTTATTGTAAACCTTTATAAATATTTGTGATAGTGGTATATACTATAAAACGAATTATCTTAATCCTAGTATTAAAAAAATATGTGAAAACATAATTGATAAACCACCTCAAATCATAAAGTATAACATGGTGAAGAAAAAACTTAAAGTTCAGAAAAATATGAGGTGTGGATGAGATGGATGTACTAAGTGATCTCTAGGTGACAGTGTTCTCGGGGAGGTGCGACTATCAGTCGGGATAATAAAACATCAGCAAGTCGGTGAGGTGTCAGTGCCATGCCTAGGAGGGAAATGTTCCATTCATTAGTGTGTGCGTCACATAAACATGCCAGCAGTACAATCACAGGAAGACATTTTTTTCTCAACCACCCAGTTTCAAAGCTAACTTTGTTGAGATGAAAGGCGGTATCTATGATGCCATAGGGCGATACAGAAGGTACCTACCTCCTAATTTAGATTCTCACATGCTTTTGTTTCCAATTTTCATAGCTTCTATAGTAAGTCGAGCTAGATTATTTGAAAGATTCAAATGCCAATGTCGGGTTGTAGTCCTGTGGTTAGTGTCGCGGACTCTTGAGTCAGAGTTTCTCGGTTCAAACCCACTCTAACACAATTTAATACCAATTTCTAATAATGAGCCGATCAAGATCACAGATATAGTGTGAAATTGAAGTATTTTTGTAAATAATAAAAACACAAATATTTCCCTTTCTTTAAATTAAAATTAATTAAAATATATCTAATTGTAGAGTATTATACCGACCAAATTAATCAAATTGAAAGAAATAAACTAATATAACGTTATTATGCGCAAAGGGTCAAATATATTCTACAAATGCATGCCTTTACAACATTTTCCATCCGATATAGATAGAAAAATAAATTAAATGGATAGTCCACCTGTGACCACACCGCAGGAACGTGATCAATCAGTTTACACAATCATCAACCACAAACTTCTAAAAACACAGTGCAAAAATATAATCCATGCAGGTAAATGTGATATCTCTCAAATAAATAATTTTGGATTATTTTTACACACTCAAAATGAATCCTCGTCTAGTTTTGCGGGGAAAATAAATCAACGGTTTAAAAACAAAATACACTAATGCCACAAAACACAATCATGCAGTGAAGTGTCGAATGCTGCCCCGCCGAAGGCACCCTACTCAAAGGAAACATTTCTCGTGTAATGACTCCATTACTTCGGCTCTTCCCTACATTAACGGGAACGGCTGTCCCTCGGAACGTAGACCGGATAAGAGCCCGGATAACGGGACTGCGTCACTCGACAAAAGCTAAAGTGCACACGAACAAAACAAAATATCTATCTATTCCACGTAACATTAGTCGTTACTCACAGAAATAGGAATCCTTCTCCATTTTTGGCTCAGACTTGCCTGTACTTGTGTTGGCTGTGAACATTTTGAGAATATTTTACATCTCAAAATAGCTCTCTCTCTCTCAACGACACTCAAATATGCAATAAACAACAGGTAACACAAAAACAGCGGAAAATGTCTCCACTACTTTCCAATATTCATATTTAACTCTTACAAAAGCAAATAAACAACGATATGAAAATTTGGCCACAATTTATCGGTTCGTAAGATTCCGTCAACTAGAAGAACAATTATAACAAAATGCAAAAAAGGACAATATGAAATGGAGAATGGTCAACTGAAAATGATGAAATGAAATAAGTTTTCTAGGCGCAAATGATCCGATCCAGAATACTGAAGGATGAATAAACGGAACCATCAAAATAGCAATGGATGCAAAAGAAAGACCAAGACAACGCTTTAGGGGATGAATCCTGGGGGAAATCCTGAAATATAAATGAGTTAGAATATCATCGGAGGATTAGGGAGGACGTTAGAGGGGGTACTTACAGTGCATGTATTCCGGGGGGCGCGGCTTGAGGGGCCAGTGCCAGCCCTGTTGCCGCATTCGCTCCAGAAAGTACAGCAGCTGCGCTTCAGGAGTGGCGAAGGTCTTCTCGTGATGGCGACAGTACAACCTGCAATCACCGATATGCTCAATCAAAAGTGAAGCGAAATTCAACAAGATTTTATCGATACCTCAAAATAAAAAAGGTGAGCTATACCCGCCTCCGTGGTGTAATGGTTAGTGTATTTAGCTACCGTGCTGGAGGTCCCGGGTTCGATTCCCGGGGGGGTGATAAATAATATTTGTGATTTTACACACTAATATTTATTTAATATTACCCTGGAAGATGATCACTCCTGCGCCAAGCCTGAAGCGCAGGAGTGATCACCTTGCCTTCATGTAAGTAACGATCAAGATAACACTGCGTATATGATGCAGTGCCCTATGCACCATTGGGTGCGGATAAGGGTTAGAAGAAGAAGAAGATGCAGATATAAAATTTACATGCATAATCATAAGTAACCACTTAATTCTCAGCTTACTCAATTAAAAATATCACATTTTAATTTAAGTTTACTTAGTAAATACCACTATTTGTTTAATAAATAGTGCAATTTGCTAAGTAAAACTTAAATTAAAAATTAATAGATTTTACCAGAAAGTGACTGATTAATGAAATAAAGAATATCAAGTTATTTTATTTTTTATTTAAAGAGTTTACATAATTTAAAAGTCATCCTGTTAAAAAAAAACACAACAGAAGCAATATAAATTGTGTAACCGGCGTGGGTTACGTGCGATGACTCTCAAAAATGTACACGCCTGGCCTTCTTCGGAATCTCCCAACTATGCCACCGTTGTAAGGGGTGACGTTCCAGACGGCCCCGCCGTACCGAGTTACCGAGTAAGCTGGATACGGACGGAGGTGAATGGATGTATGAGCCGGGAAGAGCGGCACTGGACCGACAAGTCAACCTCAATAGCCCTGATAAGGGCTTTCCGAAACTGGTCCGTGAATCGGTATAATGAGGCGAAGCGGTCCAGGCTGGCGGCGCGGCGAGTCGTCCAAGGAGCGGGAGCGGAGAAATGAAACACAGGTTTCAACAGTCACACCAGAACTGGTTTATTACCAAAAAATGCGCCCTCTATATACCCGGCCGTGATCGCGTACCGCCCGACAGTGGGAAAGTACAGCCAATCAGCGGCCGGGGGAGAGAGACAGCCATATCTCTGTCTCTCTCTAATGGGCACCGGACGGGCTACACTTTCATACCGTACCGGTGCCGTTCCAACAGTTCGTTATTACATTACAATTTACAAGTTTATTTTATCAGTAATCTATTTATACAACTTAACATCTAGGCGCATTTAATATTAACATTGTCTTATTCTTTCTTACATCTAATACATTCTGTAAATACATGAGAAATCGGTAGAATCCATAGAGGCCCTTCTTCGGGTCGCATTCCGACGGGCGACCGTTTCGCTCGCCGCCAGGCGCCTGGAATTCTTTTTCAGGGCCGCCGTACGGGGTGTGCGATCCGTCCGTAACACTCCCCCCGTGCAGCTAGTCTGCACCTAAATTCTCGGGGACGGGTCGCGCGCCTTCTCTTCTTATTACCGCGATCTTTGCGGCCGGCCTGGTGTAGACCCCCCTAGGGGTCTTTACCTCCACGACTCGTACTTGGCCGTCTGCTGCTTGGTCGGCTCGGGTCACTATTCCCCGCGGCCAACAGTTCCTCGGCAGGTTCGGGTCGACAATTACGACCATGTCGTCCTTCTGGATCGGAGGCGCGGGATCGCGCCATTTCTTCCGTTGGGCCAACGTTGGGAGATATTCCCGCAGCCAGCGCCGCCAGAACATATCCGCGGATCTCTGGGCGATCCGCCACTGTTTGCGAAGGCAGGCTCCTTCGTCGTCTTCGTCGTAATGCGCCAGCGTGGGGTGCGCATTAGCGGTTCCGATGAGCAGGTGGTTCGGGGTGAGGGGTATAGCTTCCTCGGGCTGCAGAGTCACCTGTGTAAGTGGACGGTTGTTAACTGAATACTCTGCCTCGGCCAGTATCGTTTTCAGGGTCTCCTCCTTCGGAGCCTGTTCGTTTAAAGTCGCCTTGAGAGCTCGTTTTACCGACCTAACGAGCCTCTCCCATGCCCCACCCATGTGTGGGGAAGATGGCGGTATGTATTCCCATCTTATGTTCCGAATTGTCAGCTCCGCCAACAATTTTCCATCCTTCCGTAGTTCCGTCACGGCGTCGCGCATCTCTTTGTCGGCGCCGTGGAAATTGGTCCCGTTGTCGGAGTACAGGGCGATGGGGCACCCTCTCCGGGAAATCATCCGCCTCACTGCCATTATCGTGGAGTCCGCTTGCAGTGAGGACGCGAGTTCTAGGTGGATGGCGCGTGTAACCATACACGTAAAAAGAACGCCATAACGTTTTTCCCGTCTTCGGCCGACAGTCACGGCTATCGGCCCGAAGAAATCTACTCCGCAGTGCGCAAAGGGCGGTGCGCCGTACGCAAGCCGGGATGCGGGCAACTGTCCCATCAGTGGGATCCTTGGTCTGCTCCGAGCTGTCTCACATGTCTGACATTCCCGTGATATTTTCTTAGCGGCGTCCCTCAGCCGCAGGATATGATACTTCGTTCGTAGGTCTGCTACAGTTCTTTCTGTTCCTGGATGTCCACCTTTCTTGTGGACATGTTCAATCAATAGCCGCACATATCGGCATGCTCCGTCGAGGACGGGTGGGGCAGTGAGGCCTGCCGCGAATTCGGACGCGGCCTTAAGGCGTGTACCCATTCGTATTATTCCATTGCTGTCCAAGTACGGCGTCGCGGCGTACAGACGGCTTCCGGGCGGGCTTCCCTTTCCCTCCCGCAGCATTTGCAGCTCGTCTTGAAATGAGCTTTCTTGTGACTTCCTAATCCACATGTTTTCAGCGTCCTGCATCTCCGCGGCGCGCAACTCAAACCCCCCTCCGGGTTGTCCTGTGACCGAGTGCCGCCGGCATCTGGAGATGAATCGTAGTACCCAGGCGGTCGTGCGCACCAGCCGGGTCCAGGAGGAGAACCGCTCCACCTGCGGGAGGGCCTCCTCGTTCCTTGTGTGTCCGACAAACTGTCGAACCGGTTTTTCTTCGAGCGCTTCTGCGCTTGGTCTCGTTCGCCCAACTTTCTCTGTGGGCCATTCTGTCTCTTCCTCCCTCAAGAAACGCGGGCCCCCAAACCACAGTCCGTCTCTTGAGAGGTCAGGGGTCCCCTTGTCGCGGGTTCCAATGTCCGCCGGGTTTTCCTTTGTGGGGACCCATTTCCATTCTTCACGCGTGGTCAACTCATCGATCTCTCCCAATCGATTGGCCACGAACGTTGCATATTTCAAAGGATCATTGCGTATCCAACACAGCACCGTGCTGGAGTCCGTCCAGTAGATCGTTCTTACTATCCTCGCCTGACTCTCCCTTTTGATGGTGGCAGCCATCCGTGCCGCCATCAGTGCCGCCTGTAGCTCTAGGCGCGGTATGGAGAGCGGCTTCAGGGGGGCCACTTTCGATTTGGCCATCACGAACGCCGCGTCGCCGGCGTTCACAAAGTAGGCTATCGCACAACAAGCCTGTTCAGATGCGTGGCAGAAGATGTGCAGCGTCACGAGTCGCCCTTTAGACTGTAGCACACATCTTGGTATTCTGCATTCGTTGTTCTCCATCAGCCGGCGCCACTCTGACCATCTCTCAGAGTGCTCCGGCAACAGCGTCTCATCCCAGCCCGTCTTTGATCGCCAGACGGCCTGTAGGATAATTTTTGACCGCACGGTGAGGCACGTAATAAAGCCGACCGGGTCAAAAATACTCATCGTCGCGCTCAGCATTTGGCGCTTGGTGGGGTTCTCGGGGATCGAGGCCATCTCGGTCCCATATTCGAAGAGAAACGTGTCGCTCCTGGGGTTCCACATTAAACCCAGGACTCTTTCCGTTGTATTTGCTTCTCCTATTCTGATGGCATTTTCCGCCTTTTCCTTTTCCGCAATGCCTTTCAGGACTCCTGGCTTATTAGACGCCCACCTCGTGAGCTCAAAGCCTCCCCTTAGGAGCACCTGCCTCAGGCCATGTATGAGGGATGCGGCCGCTTCTTCGCTGTCGGTCGCATCCAAATAGTCATCCATATACATTCGTCCTTGTATGGCCGCCGCGGCGGCCGGAAATTCGTGTGCGTACGTTTGGGCGACCTTGTCGCGGACAAACTGGGCACTACTGGGCGAGCATTTCGCGCCGAACATCATCGATGTCAACATGTACGTTTCGGGTTCATCCCGGCTATTCGTTCGCCACAGGAACCTTTGCGATGGCTGGTCAGCTTCATTGATCCTAATTCGCAGAAACATCTCCTTGATGTCTGCGGCTACCGCCACGGCCCCTTCCCTGAATCGAAGGAGGTTCCCCAACAGCGAGGACAGGAGGTCTGGTCCTGTCAGTAAGTGGTCATTCAATGACGTCCCCCGGTGCTGGGCGGCAGCGTCAAATACCACTCTTATCTTACCCGGCTTGTTCGGGTTACTCACAGCGAAGTGAGGTAAATACCACTCCCTCGGGTGGTGCACATTCTCTTCTGCGGGGTCGAGCTTCACAGCATATCCTTTTCCAATATATTCACTTATCTTGGCCTTGTAAGCCGCTGCCAATGCCGCGTCACGTCCTAGCTTCCTTTCTAGAGAGTGAAGCCTGTTCAAGGCTGCCTGGCGATTGCACGGCAGTACGTCTCCGTCCCGAGCCCATAATAGCCCGGTCTCCCATTGGCCTGACGGGAGCTGTCTTGTAGTATTCTTCAAGAGTTCCAATGCGCGCTTATCGGTTGCGCGATTCCTTTCGGCGGTGGAGACGCCCAATGACTCCACGGCGAAGTTTCTCTTCAATAGCTCGTCCAACCCTTGCTCGACCCGGTTGTTTGGCAGATTGAAGTTGGGGTGTACGGTACCCCCGTACGTTACTGGCCCCAGTGTGGTCACTATGGTCAGCTGACCATCCTCCCGAAGCACTGGAGTGTCGATCGGGAACATGAGAGACGCGTTATCGAGGCCGATCAGCATCTGCGGTCTGATGACGCGAGCTCCAGTCCGCGCGGGCGCGCCACTTTTGTGTACAAGGTCCAAGTCCTTGATGGTCCTCGCCCCGATCTCGAATTCCCCGTTGTGATCACTTATCAAGGTCACCGTTACACGCTGCGACCTGTGTGTGTTGCTTTGTCCAGTCGCACCTTTTATCGTCAGATTCCTTGCTATCCCCGTAGCACCTATCGCGCGGGCGACACCCTCCTCGAGGAGGGTCACAGACGCAGCCTCGTCCAACAAGGCGAACACTTTTGCGGTCCCCCGCGGTCCCTTCAAAGTAACCGGCAGCACTTTGAATGTGACCGGGACCTCACAGTCATTTGTCCACAGCACCTGCGCATTGTCCACAACTTCCTCACTTTTCACGGCTTCCGCGGCACCATCCGTGCGGTAGTGCAGGATTCTATTGTGGTGTCTCCGGCAGATTTCACACTTTCTTGCTTCACACTCGGGCACCCTGTGCCCTGATTCCAAACACTGGAAACACAGTTTGGACAGCCGCACAAATTCCCAGCGGTCGTCCACGGTCTTCTTCTCGAACCGTTTGCATCGGCGTAAGTTATGCCCGCTGGCCTTACAAAATACGCATTCCTTGTCACTCGTCGTGTCGCGCGTCGCAAACACGTGACTCCTTGGCTCGACGCGTCGAGCGTTCTCGCGGCGGGCGGGCTCGGCGCACTTGTCGCGCTGACCCGCGCGCTCCTTGTCTCTGTTCCTCGCCACCATTCTGAACAGACCTCCGTGGCGCGTGATGCCGGCGGTGATCTCGTCAAGCCAAGCGGCGAGATCGTAGATACTGCTCCTCGTCTCGCGGCGGCGATCGCGGAACCAATCCCACCGGAGTTGCGTCGGCATCTTGGCAACCATCTCCGCTAGCAGCTGCGGGTTGTCGAGATAGCAAGCGTCCATCCCGTCCACGGTGGTGATGACGTTGCGTATCGAAACCGCAAAATCCACGACTGCTTCATCCGCGGGGTGGTCGGCGAGACTCGGCATCCTCCGGGCGTCTTCCAGTATCTGCGCGATGATGAGTGTCGGGCTGCCGAAGGCGTCCTCCAGCGTCCGCAATATTTCCGACACGTTGCGCGGATACAGTAGCAGGCCTGCTACCATGTGACGCGCACGCCCTTCCAGTGCGCGCGCCAATCTTCCGATGTTGTCAGCGTCCCCTATCCCCCATCTCTCAGTAGATTGGAGATATGCCGCGTTGAAGCGGCGCCATTCCCTCGGGTCTCCGCTGAACTTGGGCAACTCCGGCGGCTGCCCCGACCATCGAAAGTAGTCCCCGCCTCGGGGTGAGGGTTCCGCGTAGATTGCTCTTCCGTCATCTCTGCGGTGCCGTTCGTCCGGTCGAGCTCCGTCGACCCATTCGCGTACCGGGTAGCGATCGCGTTCGTCCGGTGCGCGCCAACGCAAGCCAGAGGTTTCCATACGCCTCGGCTCCGCGTTGCCAGTAGGCGCCGGGCCATGTCCCCCGGGCGCTTCTCCTCTGTGGCCGGTCAGTTCGTCCCGCGATTCCCCAGCGAATCGCGTAGGTTCCGGATCCAACACCGGAACCGGTAGAGCTGCGGCCGATGTCCTGAATCCCGTTCTGGGCTGATTGGCGGCGTCGTCCTGCCGCGTTCGTAGGTGGGTGGATTGTTCGACACCCGCGATAACCTCCCCCCCTGGGGAGCTTACGTTAGCTGCTGTGCACTTCGACAACAGCTCACGGAGTTGCTGGAACTGCCTCTCGTTGCTGGCGGCTAGCTCCGCCATCTGGCGGCGCAAGTCGCTACTCGTATCAGTCCGGACTGAACTGACAGAGTCCCGATCCTCCTCACGGCGCTGCTCTTCGGGCTCCATGGCGACGTTGCGTCCCGACCTCAGGGATGCAGGCATCGTAGCTGGAGACTGCGTTGAAGGATCCGGCTCGAAGGACCAAAATGTAACCGGCGTGGGTTACGTGCGATGACTCTCAAAAATGTACACGCCTGGCCTTCTTCGGAATCTCCCAACTATGCCACCGTTGTAAGGGGTGACGTTCCAGACGGCCCCGCCGTACCGAGTTACCGAGTAAGCTGGATACGGACGGAGGTGAATGGATGTATGAGCCGGGAAGAGCGGCACTGGACCGACAAGTCAACCTCAATAGCCCTGATAAGGGCTTTCCGAAACTGGTCCGTGAATCGGTATAATGAGGCGAAGCGGTCCAGGCTGGCGGCGCGGCGAGTCGTCCAAGGAGCGGGAGCGGAGAAATGAAACACAGGTTTCAACAGTCACACCAGAACTGGTTTATTACCAAAAAATGCGCCCTCTATATACCCGGCCGTGATCGCGTACCGCCCGACAGTGGGAAAGTACAGCCAATCAGCGGCCGGGGGAGAGAGACAGCCATATCTCTGTCTCTCTCTAATGGGCACCGGACGGGCTACACTTTCATACCGTACCGGTGCCGTTCCAACAGTTCGTTATTACATTACAATTTACAAGTTTATTTTATCAGTAATCTATTTATACAACTTAACATCTAGGCGCATTTAATATTAACATTGTCTTATTCTTTCTTACATCTAATACATTCTGTAAATACATGAGAAATCGGTAGAATCCATAGAGGCCCTTCTTCGGGTCGCATTCCGACGGGCGACCGTTTCGCTCGCCGCCAGGCGCCTGGAATTCTTTTTCAGGGCCGCCGTACGGGGTGTGCGATCCGTCCGTAACAAATTGTTTTAAAAAAACTTATCGTTATGTAAACTAAAATAATAAAAATATAATCAATGATTAAATTTGGTCTTTTATTGAAGAATTTCCAAAAAATTCCAATAAAAGCGTTAAGTGGAAAGCGAGTTAAGTTCGGTTATTTATTTTATGCAACGCAAACAAGTGGAAACACACGAGCATTGCTTGGGTTGGCACGATACGACGCGTGCGCCGTCCACGAACACTGCTCATTAAAAATCATTAAGTGGTTAAGAGGATAAGAGCAGCAGAAAATCCGGGTTCGAATACCAGAGAGAAACGACAATTTTTTTCTGTGATATGAGGGATCCATAATGCCATAGTCAGTTTTCTTTCTTGGTTTGCTAAAAATTTCATTTGATAGCTGAAATAGCTCACTCCTTTCAAGAACGTCATAAATCAAAAATCGACAATTTTCTGTTGTGCATGTTTTCGGAATGCCCAGAAAATGTACTATATCCCAGCGAAAGAAGCATAATTTTAACTTAATATTTACCCGCTACAGGGCAGAAAGTGTTGTTATTGCATTTTGAAGAAAAGGTATTGTTTGATAATTTTTTTAAATATACTAAATATTTTTCAAATGGAAAAAAAAACTTTCAGGTTTTACCTAAAATGATCTGTTGCACAGTAAAAAGTTCAATAAGTGGCTTGATATTTATTTTTAATACATTGTGTTATATTTTTAAACTTTAAAAACGTTCTCCTGAAAAATCAAGTTTTTTGATTTATGACGTTCTTGAAAAGAGTGAGCGAAATGTGGTCAAACCATATGTTGGCATGCTGTTTTCTGCCAGTAATAAAGAAATCTACCATTTGGTTTGAAAAGTTATTTAAGATGACATATAGATGGCAGTACTATGTCCATTTTATAGATAAATTTATGTATTTGCTTATAAAAGCATCTTCCTTATATGCCCATACCCTATTGAGGTAAAAATCCACTTGCCACACGCCATACTCGTTTAGAGGTTTAGAGAACGTCTGGAAAGACCGCTAGTTTAAAAGCATTAAGTGATTAATATGTTTGTAACCAAAATTTGTCAAAAATGACAAGTTAAAAGAGCGACGATATGCGGATAGAGATAGTGTGGTTTACCATTCTGGGTGTATGCGCCAGCGCTTCCCCCGGAAGTAGTGAGTGGCGTTGTTGCCCTTGAGCCGGTTGCGGTGGATATCATCCTCGGGACGCAGCGTAAGGCGCTGGAGCCCGTACGGCTCCGGGAGGGCCACCACCAGACTGAAGGGAGACCGCGGGATACTCGTCCAGTAATACTGGCGCCGTATACGAGATACTCGTTTCTGCAGATACATAACACACAAATATACAACAGGACCTTTAATAAGGTGTAGTGATTTCAATATGTGCTCGCAAGCACCACATTCAACAGTATGAAGGCTCCCTTTAGATCAAATTTGTATTCAGTGAAGACCAAATTCTGCCTATATAATATCTGCATTGCTCTATTCTCTTATACGGCTATAAGACATGTCACCTTACAAGGGCCCAGAGCAGCAGTATGCTCAGCAATAAGAATAGATGCCTGCGAAGAATTTAAGGTGTGCGATGGTTTGACTTTGTAAGGAATGAAGAAATACAGCATAGGACGCAGTAACCCATAGTCACAACTGCAGCCAAGAAAAGGCGATTCGGTTGGATAAGCCATGAACTTTGCAAGCCTACCGAAAGCCGGAATCGAGCTTGCCTCTTTTACAAGACAATCTGACGGCAGTTCTTATCTGAACTTTGGGACACGGATTTGACTTGGAAGGTTGCGAGGGAGCTGGGGGGCCGGAGAACAGCCTGGAGGCAGTTTGTGGATTCCATATGCCCCACATGAGGAGCGGATATGGTTAAGCAGTAGTATTAGACATCATAATGTACATAATATATATCATTCTCAATGACTGGTACGTATACATGCTATGCCCAATCAAGGCAGATACCCAATCGTAATGTATACATGCCTCTTCTATCATGCTATATACCTAAAGCAACGCAGTATGGGAAAATGCAGTAAAGACAAATTATTATTTTTTTTATTTAAATATATGTGTGATAAGATATGTAACTACATTAATCAATTATAATATTTTGAACTTAAAACTTACCATATTATCAAAATGATATTTAACCTGCATCCATTTGCTGCCGTTTGATTGGCTAATTATTTCACTACGAAACTGCAAAAACAAAAATACAAATTAATCTTTAATATTTAAAAAAAAAAAGTCAGTCAAACACTTGTGTAATGTTCCCCATTCTGCCCATTATTGAACATCCATACTGCATTCATTTTTGAAAGATATATATGTTCAATGTTGATTGTTGGATTGTATGCTAGTTAGATTCGATAGGTGTGCAATTTTGGCTAGCGGTGCTGCCATTATTTGCCAACGGTAAACGTCAAACAAGTGTATGAAGTAATCACTTAAGCCAGATTCCAGATAATAAGCCCTGGGATGCTCAGACTTTCATATTTTTTCATTAAAAATAAAAACTATAGATGCTACTTCTCAAGTTCAGACACCTATAATATTAACATAACTGTGTAATATCTGTGGGGTAAATAATCCAGTGTCTGATAATAACAAATAATAAAAAAGAATTATCTTTGGGATTATTTCCACAGATGTCAATAGTATGACAAATTAGCTGCGTTTTAAAACATGTCAATACTCGGTCAGGAGAAATTGCGGTTTGAATCATGAATACTGGACTGGCACAAACTGTGTGCCAAATGCTCGATGGGTATTGTCAAAAGTGTTGCAGACTGGGTAAAGAGTTGATAATGTAAGTACTCAAAGAAATACCTGGACCAGCTCTGGATTGAAATCCCTCGGACCTCGATCATCGTCCATTAGCTCAACTTCCAACATGTCGACACTGTTGTAACTCGGCTTCAATATTCCTTTGAACTAAAACAAAGTAATATTGAAGCAATTCATTATTTTTGAAGAAATAGTTTGAAACAACAATTTGACACTGAATGCAGAACTATCCAAAGTCACAAACCCGTTTTTTCATCAACCTGACCATAATTAGCTTACTAATTAAGGTTATATATTAACACACTTAGGACGGGAAAAGTATTTCTACCCGTTCGGTTGATTGATGCCTAAGGACGATAAGGGTATTTTTACTTTCTGCGCCGGCCTCATTTCAAAGTCAGAAAAGAAGGAATTATTTGATCTTTTTATTTAAATATTATGTACCAATCTCTTTGTTAAGGTCTTAACTATATGTACACAATTATCAAATCCTGTCGCCATCGGTCCGTAGGAGTAATAAAACACCTATCCGAAATGTGTTTATCACAAGCAACCGCAAACCCAATTCCGATCTATACAATGTTTTATGGCATCTCCCGCTCTCTACCAACAGTTTGTAAAAGACACTTTTAAGCATTTCCCGCAAACAATGTGTTAAAAGCATTGTTAGCATCGCAAACAATATGTTAACTTTGTGGTATGGTGGTCCCTAAATGTCAGGACCTTCTCTCGAGGAATTCTTTTTACTGCAATGATACATTTTTGACAAAAATAAATCAAAGATAATACAAATAGAACTTACTACTGGCCGGAGGTCCGGATGAGTTAAGATGAACCCATTGTTAGTTACTATGAATGCATAACCATTTACTCCTAACTGAAAAATAAAGAGAAGAACATTAAAACAACATTTGGAGTGTGTCGACAATGTTAATTTCAACATTTTGAGTGTGTCCAAATACTTGTTCACAAAATCTGGATTATCTCCAATTACAGGAGTTATTTTCATATTATTTTTTTGGCCTCACATACTAATAAAAGAGTTTCTGCTCAATAAAAAAGTTTCTTTTCATCTAACCAATAGATGTCTCTTGTGAAGTTCTAGTGATTCAAGAATAATGTTTCAAAATTGGTTCATATATATATACAATAGAACTTCCAAGAATTTGAGTAGTGTGGTTGTCAATAATGGGTAGAATTGGTGAATGTTACACGTGTAAAGTGATCACTTAAACCAACCTATGACGGTCGTCAGCCCCGTAAATGCCCAGACTTCCATATTCTTCTTCATCTTTGATGAGATGTCAAAAAATTATGATTTGACATTTGTATAAAAATAAATAATAATTTTATTTTAATGACCTGACGATGGAATGATTTACCAAAACCGGTAGTCACGAATCAGTGTTTATAAAAGTGGTATTACACAAAGTTAACAATGAATTATAAGGAGAGTGTTTTCTGATATAATAATTAAATATAATATTATTTTTTTTACCTGATGGGGCATCATCAATGCCTGAATATCTTCAATGGGAACATCTGTGCCTGCTACTCCGAGCAAGTTCGCTACTCGTGTCTGGTCATGGAAAAAGACACATGTGCATTATTTTATATAACTAGGCAAAGAACACCTTTGAAGCAGACTTCAAAATACCATTGAGAAAATTATATTAAAGTAAAAATTTAATAATTTATGTTGAAATATCATGAATTTCAAAATACATAAAAACACGTGACGTGTATTATTTTAAAACTTGATATAGCAGAAAACTTATCAGGAAAATTCATTCTTCTGTAATTTCCGGACTCAATGGCGTATAGAGCATCCCATCAAACTGATGCAATATTATTATGGTCATCAATTACATGAAAGGTGATCAGTCTTGGATTTAAGGTGCCAATTTTTCCTTTAGGGGGTCTGTTTTTCTTCCTAATATTCCTCCTTCATTTCTTTTTCCATCCATACAGCAGTAATGTAGTTCACTGTACCCATCAAATTTATTCCACTCTCATATCCAATAATTTGAAGCACAGGACTGATCACCTTGCTGTCATGTAGTTGGCGATTAAATTAACACGGCATCAATCCGATGCGGCGCCCTATGCACCATCATGATACGGATAGGGATTGAATAAAATAAAAAAAATCAAGGTCACAATTATGGTCAATATACATTTTCAATTTTTATATTATTCCAAATCGGGAATCGAACCCGTGATTTCATGTATGATACAAGTGCCAACTAATGGACTTTTATCATATGTATTTTTAAAATATATTACACGTGTATATTTTAGATTTTAAAAATGTCAAAACTTCATACGGTAGTTTGAAGTATCAAAAAATAATATTATTCAAAAGAAAAAATATATATTTACATGAAAAAATCACTATTAGTAACTGTACATGTAAGTTGAGTAAAAAAACTTGCCTTCTAGCAATGAATTCTATTTACACAATAAAAATTTCCAACAAGAACGGAACGAAGCATTAACTACTAATTGTATTTATGTATAAATCCTACGTTCAAACACTTCATTTCAAATATCTGATCAAAAATAAGTTTACTCAAAGCCAATTTCCACGAGTTATCTGAATCTCTGAATGTAGAGACCCTAGCGATCTCTGCTAGCGAGTAAGTCTGTCAATTATTTCCACTAGATACTATGAAATAAATATAATTTAATATTATATTCTTAAGCTATGAACTACAATCAAATATTTCAAAGTTTATTTAAAATCAATTTATTAGACTCACAAAAACCACTCTTGGTATGATCATGACAAAAGGTTGCTCAAACAGCGATGAAATCTTCTAAGCTTTTGCAACACAGACTTTGTGACGGATTGTTAAATCTTTTACGTACAAAAATAAATAATATTTAAATATATAGGCGTTTCATGGAGTTCAAGCGTTTTCTGCAACCATTTTGCACAATGCTGAGTCACATATTTAAGTTTTAATTGCATATAATATTGAATTCGGTTTGAAAAAGACAATATCCTGAATATAAAAGCAAAAAACACCGTGTTTCTGGCCAAAAGTGAAATCTACCAATAACATTAGTCAGTATGCAAAAAGATAACATTTTACTGAAAGCGCCTCTCAAACAAATGCATGAGCGATGAGAATTTTTAATTGCATTTTTTTTTTAAACACCGTTCGATCATTGAACCATAAATTATTATATGATATCACAGACATAAATTATTTGACATGGGCCTGAAATACTTCTGCTCTAACAATAGAATTAACTCAGTCCAACACAACAAGTTAACTTCTAAACAAGTGGATTTTTACCTCAGTAGAGTATGGTCGTACAGGGAACAATCAATGGTTTTATAAGCAAATACATGAATTTATCCATAAAATGGACATTGCACTGCCATCTATGTGTCATCTTAAACAACTTTTTAAATAAAATGGTAGATTTCGATGGACATTGTCATCAAATTAAATTTTAACTCACTATGGCATTAAGGATGCCCAATATCTTTTTTTAATTAAATTAAATAAATTTTTGATTTAAACTGGGTAAATTTAAACCCATTATAGGTCCTGAGACTCAGAACAAATAAAAAACGTTCACAAACCGACTGCAGATGGCTGCACAAAACATGATCGATATTTGAACTAATTTTTTCCCATGATAGAAGGAATTTATATTTCCATAGGGAATTTCGTTTTCTGCCTTTGTTAAATGTATAAATTAAATTGAAAATTTCAATTTGTTGAATGAAAAAAAAAAATATTTGAAAATGTAAAAAACATACTCCTTAAGAGGTTAATTGCCCCAGTCTAGTGTTTACTAACTGTCAAGTGTATATACGATTTTGTTCATACGAAGAGTGGTTTTTGATTTAAAAAAACAAGATCACAAAAGTGATGATAAGACTATGTCTGCCATGACGCTGGCTGTTCTACGGGTCAAGGTAAACTCCTATTGTCTCCAATTACAGACAGGAACTAGTAGGAAGTATGCACCTATGTATGGGGGAGATAAACCAACATTATACTGCAACCATCCAAAACATAACTGCAACAAACTGCTTTAAAAGTGAGTATAGGCCGATTGATATACCTCTCGTGTTATGGAAACCCAGTACGCTTCATTTACCAGTACATTCTCTGTAATATTCTGAGAAACAATTCGGTATTAGAATGTGGAAGTGGACTCTCTGCTTCTGCTGTTATCACATCCAACACACAAATCAACATAGGAAATCAATAATTGCATTTTATACCATTTTACATGTTTAACAACTGGAAAACTCTTGATCAAGATACATTATATTATATTTTATATGGGTGGTCAGAGTACTTCAGTAAGTTGTTAGTTGCTTAAGGGCGATCCAAATTTAGTAATTTCAAAGACATTTCTTTTATCATAAACTTATTACTTCAAGATGACATAAGACATTAAAAATATGCCAAAAATTGTGATAATGAACAAAATTTTATTAATGTACCATTATTGATATCATGGGTCCAAATCATCTCAATATTGAACAATCCATTCTTATAAAAACACTAAGTAAAAAGGTTAAACTGATATCTCTGAATACTTAAAAAGAATAACATTTTTACTCAGTGTTTAAATTAAATTTAATTTCAAATATAAATTATACATAGTAAGCAAAGAGTGTACTCTAAAAGAAATATCCCTGAATAAATTATGTTGCAATACCCCAAAAGTTTGTAAGGGTAGGTACTTTTTTGTACTGATCTGAGTTTGCATTTTTTCAACATGGTAATGTTGTGATTATATTTCTGTACATATAATATATAATTTTTTATCGTAATTAATAAGTTAGGTGTAACATTTATCTCTTAAAGCATTCTTGTGTATAATTTTCATGGTCTCAATTTTTGCCAGCAGGCCTCCGGAGAGGTCGAAATCGTTCAAGGAACGAGCAGCCAAGTCAGGTCTAGTTCACACATAGGTCGTTCAAAAAAAGACACCTGAAAAAATCTCCTTGCTACCATTTTTTATCATGTATATGAAATTGAATGAAAATTGAGGCGCCAGTGAGGCAAAAGCCGGCACTATTCGTCTGGATATTGATGTCAGTAATTTAAAAAATTAAATTAAATTCTTAATTGTAAATGAATTTAAAATATTCATAATATTTTGAGTTGCTTCAAATCTTTGTTCACAAGTGTCAGATCTAGATACTAAACTTGGTATAGATACCGTGCTTAGTATCCAGATCTTGCAAATCTAGATCTTGATCCTCGCAGTCGAAAAAACCAATGACGTCACACTTGATAACGACACAAATTGTTTGTTTTTGCAAATAAATGAACATACTTGAATCTTTTATATCTTTTTAATTTCTTTACTGATTCCAACAAGAATAGTTTTTAAAAAATCCTGTAATTTTTACATTAATTTATTCCCAGTAAATAAATACAAAAACATTGCAAATTGTCCATTCAATATTGAGCTTCCAATTTGTTTAAATGGATATCTTTGTCATTGTTATTATTTGTTCAAAGATTAACACATTATAAGTACTTTGTAAACATTTTTTTGGAACTTAAATATAATATGAAAATAGGTACATTGATGGTCATATTGCTAGTCTATAATAACATCCTAGCACCCGCAAAAAGAATTTTGTTATAATATAAAAGAAAATCAACTTACCGCATTTTCCCTTCTATCATATACCGGCATGGAGACGGAAGTCATTAGCTTATATGCCTGATAGTCCCCAGGATCCTGTTCTTCCATCTAAACATTAAAAACACAACAAATTATATTGGATTCTGTTCTTCAAAATAAACAATAGAAAACCAACAAATACCATTGGATCCTGTTCTTCCAAATAAACATTATAAATTAACAAATGCTATTGACCTTTGACTTCCAGCCCAGTACCCAGATGCGCTAACCACTACACTACAGAGCCAGACATGATAAAAACGATAAAACATTTTCATTTAAAAAATTAGAAGGTTAGCAATCAGCTTTTTAAGTGCTTACCTAGATAATTATAGGTAGGCACCAAATTTTGTTTTGTTGGCAACATTGAGTTTGATTCTTTTTTTTTTAAATATGAATCAGGGATGGGAACTCATACTACCAAAACTGCACTTTCAAATTACAGCTGCTACAATTTTACAGTCGGTATAATAGTTCATGTTGTATAATTGGAGGATATAAATTATTTGTTGGATATAAACAAATTGAGATTTGCTACCAAGTGGGCACTTACTTCTTTTTGCTTTAGAGCATATCTTCTGTCTTTTTCATACACAGAGAGAAAGTACGATGCGTTCCTCTTTACACTCATCACTCTCTCCCTTTGTTCCTCCGATTCTCGCTTTTCCCACAGCCAGTCTGTCATCTTAGGGTCCTGAAAAGACAGCATGTCATAAACATATTGTAAACAGCATGTACACGAGTTTTACATTTATAAATTATTTCAGACCCAAATGGTGCATAGGCGTCGGAATGGCAGGTGTGAATTTGATCCTTAAATAAATGAAGGTGAGGTGATCAGTCTGCGAGAGGAATGGAATATGTTTGAAGGTTTTATCTCTTCAGGACATCAGTAATTATAATAACAATAAGGCGCAGATTAGCACTGCACGGCCACGGTAGACGACTCCCGGGTAGACAAGACAAGAGATGGATTGCCAGCTGAGAATCAACATCACAGGAGGCTAGTCCCTCTTAAAAACAGGCCACAAGGCCTACACCATGCAGAAGAAGAAGGGATTAGCAGTTTCGAATACACATGACGCAAGCTATTACGAGTAAGGGCATGCCATCCTGAGCCCCCTAGCCATTGCAACAGTTCTACACCCTCTACTTATTATTCCTTCTCCATTTCTTTTTCCCATATAGCAGCAAAGTCCTCAACCTGAGTTCCGTCACATATGTCTTCCCCCCACAAGACCAGAGGTCTAGCTATCACAGGAATGCATCCGAGATAGATCGATAATAAGAATGATTGATTATAATTTCCACATTAATTATGTAGCTTACTTAATTTCACTGTTTATTTTATTTATTACTTTTTATTGTTATTATTTTTATTGACCAAATTTCTTTTCTTTATCTAAATATTTAATCCTTTCAATGCCGGAAGGTATTAATTAATATGGCAGTACCCAGCAGGACGTGATTTTTTCAACAAATATAAAACTTTTATAAAGATGACTGTAACTTTGATATTATTAGTAAATTGTAATATTTTAGTATTTCTTTATCTTTCTAATAGATGTTTCTTTATATTTTAATAAAATAATATTGCAATTGGATTTAATATTGGCTTGCGACAAGCACAAACGAGAGCGCGTTTACGCGCTCATTTTGTATGGCTGGCCTGCGAGCACGAAATTGGAGAGCACTTTAACATGCTTGTTAATTTGTACTTATACTTGTTTCTGTAAGTTTGTTGTGTTTTCATCTAATTGATGAAAAACATTTAAACTTTGTTTTGTATTGTACTGTATTTCAATTTCTTGTAATATGTTTTTCATTGTTTGTGAAGCATAAATAAATAAATACTAACCGTGATATCGGCATACACGGGCGTCCATATGATGGGATGGTCCTCTCCCCACAAGACGAGCGGCCTGGCCATCACGGGGATGTAGTTGAGGACCTGCTCCCTGACCTCCGCCAAGGTGCTGAGGTGGACGTAGTATCCCTGGTTGGCGCACGCCATCCACTTTACCTCTCGCACATCAGCTACCTATACGCAAGATAAACAAACATTGTACTTTTAAAATTTACAAATATCTATGATGGATTTTATGGTTTCATTTCATTCATTATTTTCATTCAAACCCTTATCCGCACCCCAATGGTGCATAGGGCACTGCATCATATAAACGTAGTGTTATCTTGATCGTTAACACATGAAGGAAAGGTGATCAGCCCTCCGCTTCCGGTACCAGCCCAAGGCAATATTGAATAAATATAAGAGTGAAAAAATCACTTATATTTATTTGACCCCCCCAGGGAATCGAACCCGGGACCTCCAGTACGGTAGCCAAGCGTGCTGACCATACCGTGCACTACGGAGGCAGATGGTTTACCAAACGCAAATATAATCATGGTATAAGATCAAGGTATACTTTAAAAGCTCCCGCCACATTTCTAGGGCCGGTATAGACACTCTCGGTTTCTATTCAGACTGATCCTTTAAAAAAAACCTTTCTTTTTCCGGAACCCTAATAAGATTTTAAAATGTTTATCTTACTATGGTATTAAATCAATCATACAAAGTTTTTCATATTATTTTTTTAATATTACTAATGCTTTCAAAGTCCCTATCACTGTCAGCGGGGCATATAGGTTAACACGTTGACTGCCACGGAAATTTTCAGAATTCCGGTCTAAAAAGCATTATCATCATATTATATTATTAACCGGATCCACGCGGCTCGCATAACCGTATGTGTTTTAATAAAACATGCCCCATACGCCGCTGACATAACCGTTTGTGTTTTTACTTTGCTCCAAGTTTCGAACCTCAGTTCAACTTGGAGGGATTTTTTCATGGTGTGGAACTTTAGATAAAATAATACGTCAATCCTTGGCCTTATGACATCTGTTGAAATATCTGACTAATGATTTGTAACATCACAAGGATAAATAAAAGAACAGATCCCTGATTTTTCTTGCGGTCGGTAATTAGTCCGCGCCATAATCATGCCCTATATCTGTCTCACTCTCGACGCTACGCATCGCCAGCGGGTAAGAGTGACACACGATGCGTGCTTTGATTTATTTATGTTACGATGTTATTTGTTTATATTACGATATATTTCAAGAATAATGTGACACACGTGTATTATAGAGTACCAAAAAGGCACAATGAATCCCATTGAACGTTTTTGCTTAGGAAAATAAATCATTTCTTAACTAAATACATGATAAAAGTAATCATTTAAAAACGGCGAAATACCGCCGCGTACGGGCGTCTCTCAGGAACAAAGTTGACGCGGTTAAAAGGTTAAAAACTCTGATTATAGTACGTAATTATATTTTCTGTTAATTTATTAATAAATTTTCTGTTCATGTAAGCCAGCATTGATTTTATGTTCTCTTCCCAGAAGCTATCTATCCATATTAGCATTGATATACTAAGAATTTTATCGAAGCTGCACGAATATGGCAAGTAAACACAGTACGAGATTACTCGTAATCGGCATTACAATCAAAGCGGTCAATAAAAACGGCCTAGCAAAGAACGCAATCAACGAATTATCTCGCAGTGGGCAGTTAATGTGTTGGTACTTACAAGTGTGTACAATCCACCACCATGTTCTAATGGCCAAGGGACAGAGGCAGGAACGTTAGTAACAATACAAGGGGGACATGAGATAAGTAAACACTAACCTCTCTACCGATGAGATAAGTAAAAACTCTGACAGGCATCTTGGGCCGCTCCCTCCAATTGTACGTCTCGAATATCTCTTTGTAATTGTAGGGGACCCCGTCGGACACCAGCATGATGGCCTGGTTGCAGCGCGCCCCTTCCCGGTCCATCCGATACATCTCCAGCAGCTCGAAGGCGGTGGTCAGAGCCGCCGAGAAGTTGGCTATACCCACCGTGTCTATGGACTCGAGACCCAGCTTCAACTCTCGAACATTGGCCAAGGTAGCCTGGAAAAGCAACAATTTGGAGTCAACACAAACTGCTTTACATAAGGCAACGCATCATATAGGACCAAGAGTTTTCCTGATCATTAATTAACGCTTTGACAGAGTTTTTAAAAAGATTTTATTACTAAAAACAGCAGGAGTTTTATTTTTACATCTACAACCTGAGGACAAGGAGAGCTGACCCCAACAGCCTACGAAGACAATAAGATAGGATGAAGCCAGGAAGAAAAATAATCTCTCTCTCTCTTACCCTTATCCACATCCAATGGTGCATAGGGTACTGCATCATATTGATGCAGTATTATCCTGATCATTACATATATGAAGAAAAGTCGATCACTCCTGCGCTTCAGAGACCAGTCCAAGGTAAAATATTAGAGTTTAAAATCACTAAATTTATTTTCAACTCCCTGAGAATTGAACCTAGGACCTCCAGCATGGTGGCTAAGCACGCTAACCATACACCAATGAGGCGGACACCAACAGTCTACAAAGATGATAAGTTGCGATGGAGCCAGGAAGAAGAAGAGTAATGTTTTATGTAATAATTTATGAAGTGACCTGAACGAGCATATTGGCAAAGCAGGGCACCACTTCCGTGACCGTGTCGTTGAAGGTGAAGATGTTGACAAAGTCGTTGTTGCCCAGCGTGTCGAGGATGTTGGAGACGACGTGGCGCGCGATGTCCTTCCTCTGGCCCGTCATGGAGCCCGAGTTGTCCACCAGCACCACCACGTCCTTGGGGCTCACGGCCGCCTCGATGTACCAGGCGCGCGTCCGGCAGTCGTACAAGTCCACCGGGGACGCCTTCCACTGCATCGCTGCACAAGAGACAAATACTGGCTGATGACTCATCAACCTCTAACCTGCAGGCCCTTTGTGATATCAAGGCCCTAGGCGATCTCAATATCAAATACTAAGACATCTCAACATAGATGAAGAAGGGGATATAAACTGATGGGGAAAATTGAGGGACAGCGTGGTCTTGGCAAAAGGCAAACATATTGGCTGCGCAAAATAAGAGACTGGACCGAGATGAGACATGATTGACCACCACACTACTGAAATTTTAGGAGCTCTTACATATATCGCTCACTCCTATCAACAACATCATATATCAAAAAACTTGATTTTTCAGGAGATTGTTTTTAAAATTTTAAAATATAATAAATAAATTGAAAATAAATATCAAGCCACTTATTGAACTTTTTACTGTGCAACCAGATCTTTTTAGGTAAAACCTGAATGTTTTTCTCCATTTGAAAATTATTTAGTATACCTATTTAAAAATAATTAAACAATACCTTTTCTTTAAAATGCAAAAACAACACTCTCTGTCCTGTAGCGGGTAAATATTAAGTCAAAATATGCCGCTTTTGCTGGGATATAGTACATTTTCTGGGCATTCCGAAAACATGCAAAACTGAAAATTGACGATTTTTTATATATGACATTGTTGAAAGGAGTAGCGATATCATATAATCCTCACGACACTTCATGTGTGAGTTTGCGACATGATCTACGGTTGATTAGAGTAAGCTTTTATTTAGCAGAGACCCTTTTATATAGCAAGACGCCACAAACTCTCGCATTAGAATTATATGATATATGTATAAGTTTAAAAAATTTAACTAGTGTGGTTGTCGATCATGGTTAAAATGGT
Source organism: Brachycentrus maculatus (assembly GCF_059751285.1). Taxonomy (NCBI): domain Eukaryota; kingdom Metazoa; phylum Arthropoda; class Insecta; order Trichoptera; family Brachycentridae; genus Brachycentrus; species Brachycentrus maculatus. Next base: position 2,449,880 of record NW_028280870.1, on the reverse strand, counting down.
GAATGTTATACGTGTATAAAGTGAACAGATAAACCAGCCTATAGAAGGTCAAAGGCCCTGTAAAAATATCCAGACTTCTATATAAACTATTTTTATCTATGTCAAAGAGTTACCTTTATACTGATACCCCACCCCCAACCCAGAGAATCCCACCCAGGACCTCAGCACACTTACCACACTAGACAGGAGGGGAATATTAAACCCTGGAATCCGTCGCCTGACTCACTCTCAGCCAGGACTCTGAATACACACCTGACTCAACTTTGCTTCATTGGTAACTCAATTCTTAACTGATTCGACAATGACAAAAAAAAATGTAATACATGCAAAATTTTAAAACTCTTCTTCTTTGTGTACCAAGACAGGTCTCCCTTAGTCGTCTATCATCGATTGTTGCGGTATGATCGATAATCCTGAAATTATCCGGAACATTGGTCTATATGTTCCCGATAGAGTTACCTAAGACAGCGTTGACATAGATTGTTTCACATTCCTATACACAGGACCAACCTGCCGATGGTTATGCCTGTAGGAAGAGCTACCGCTATGTTGAACAATATCTCATTGGATATTGTTCCATGTGTCGGAAGGAGTTTTCCGAAGTTGGATTCTTCTACACCTTTAGCAATAGTATTCTTGCTTATTTTCTATTTTTGTTAATGTATACAATTTAAATTTAAGTTTGTAATGTGTATATTATCTATAAATAAAATAAATTGAAATTGAAATTGAAATTGAATTGAAAATCACTTGAGAGTAATCGTTCTTGTCTCGGGCAGCTCTGAACAGCGCCTCAACGGTTCTGATCTCTGTCCAGTCTGGTATATTCCGGAGAATTTGCTACTAAATATTACAATTAGCTTCCGTTGTGTACCTGGGTAGTGCCTCATGAAGCCGGTTGAACTGCCAAAATATTGCCAGGAGAGAGAAGGGTCCGCCTTGTAGTTGCTTGTGAATATGGAGTCCAAATTCTCAGACCATCTGATTGCGTCTATTACATCATCAGCTACAACAAAAAAATTACATGTAAGTATTTATAAAAAAAAGAACATTTTACGAATACATATCAACCCAGTAAATCATGAGTTGAGTTAATTTTTAAATAAGATCAGCTTTATAGTTCAAAGTTTTCCACTAATTAATATAAATATATATATATATATATATATATATACTTCGTTACCGACATCGTCAAACTGGTCTGATGATGTCAGTAACGAACATGATGGACACCAGTCTGATGTTGTCGGTAACAATGAAACGCAGTCACTGGTCAAATATAATAAAAGTAAATAAACGTAAATAAAGTAAATAAACTATAAAGTTGTTTTATTATGATTTATTTATTTTGTTTATATTTATTTCATCATACTCTTAATTACAAACAATAATGTGCCCTGACTGAGTTTTTCCGTGCCGAGGGCACATTTTACAATATTTATTTATAGAATTATAATGACACAAAAAATTTATGACGTTCAATCAAATACATCCTTTAACATCCTAAGGACACAACACTAAAATTTAAACTAAGCTTCACAAACGGTGTTTGAAAATTATGCAAAACGCATTGAAACATGTGTCACAATAGATTTTAAGAAACAGTTGTATTTACCAAGTAAAATTTAAGTTAAAAAGTAGATAAATATTATTTTACAAAGTGACTGCCTAATCAATTAATGAAATTATATTATTATCGTTATGATTATCTAGATGCTTGGGAAAAAAAGAAGAAAAAGTCCCTTTCCAAGCACAAGAGCTCAGAGTCTTTTCTGAATAGGCTCAGCGCAACTAAAATTATAAGATTGTATTAAGTAGTATAAATTTTTTATGAAAAAATGTAATTTTTTCAATGAATAATAAATAAATAAACAAATTGAAAAACCAAATAAACTGACCTCTCTCGTAGACATTGGTTGGCACGTGAACGCTGCTGAAGCTAGTATTGACCGGGATATTACTGAAGTGAGGGTTGGGAGTCAGGACCACTTCTCGGATGGGCGCCGGAGTGGAAGCTTCGTCGTCCCCGGTGGGCCCGTAGGACGGGGTGGTCGGAGTTCCGGGCACCTCGATCCTCTTGCTGTTGTAAAACTGGAAGTCGGGAGGCACGGTGGCCGTCGGATCCCGATTCTGGTTGGAAAGAGCGTTGGTCTCCGCTGCGTCGGAAATTCTCTTTACAGCGCTGATCTTCAACTCCATCATGCTGCTGATGTCGGAGGCCATTTGCTCCACTATTTTCTTGCCATCCCGGACTTCAATCTGTGCCGATTCGAAACTCTGGAAGAACAAAGGACGATTATTTCTAATATAAACAAAACACTAAAATAATTGTTGGTTTCTATCATGCTACTGGTACCGTAGAACGGGGCTACTTGAACTT